>NW_027174593.1:300000-435870 GCF_000390325.3 Nicotiana tomentosiformis
TACTATGGTTCCTTAGGTCGTATTTGATAGTCCGAAAAAATTTTAGGCGATAGGGGTCAGGAGGTCCCGGGACCACTCGGAAGGCGTGGGCTATAACACACAAAAATATGGGAATCGTGCGGAATTCTAGTTGTTTGGCCGAAAAATGCAAAAAATGAGGAACGATCATGGTGGGGTGGTTACTATTGTTCCTTAGGTGGTATTTGATGGCCCGGAAAATTTTTAGGCGATCAGGGTTCGGGGTTCCCAGGACCTCTTGGAAGGCGTGGGCTAAAGCATACGAAAATATGGAAATCGTGCGGAATTCTAGTTTTTTGGCTGAAAAACGCAAAAGACTAGGAACGATCATGGCGGGGTGGTGACTATGGTTCCTTAGGTCGTATTTGATAGTCCGGAAAATTTTTAGGCGATCCGGCTCCGGGGGCCTGACCCACTCGGAAGGCGTGGGCGATAGCACACAAAAATATGGGAATCGGGCGGAATTCTAGTTTTTTGGCCAAAAAATGCAAAAAGATGAGGAACGATCATGGCGAGGCGGTGACTATGGTTCCTTAGATCCTAATTGATGGCCCAAAAAGTTTTAAGGCGATCCGATTCCGGCGGCCCGGCCCACTCGGAAGGCGTGGGCAATAGCACACAAAAATATGGTAATCGAGCGGAATTTTATTTTTTTGGCCAAAAAATGCAAAAAATGAGGAACGATCATGGCGAGGCAGTGACTATGGTTCCTTAGGTCCTAATTGATGGCCCGAAAGTTTTTAGGCGATCTGAGTCCGGCGGCACGGCCCACTCGGAAGGCGTGGGCAATAGCACACAAAAATATGGTAATCGAGCGGAATTCTAGTTTTTTGGCCGAAAAACGCAATAAATGAGGAACGATCATGGCGGGGAGGTGACTATGGTTCCTTAGGTCGTATTTGATGGCCCGGAAAATTTTAGGCGATCGGGGCCCACGGCTCCTGGGACCACTCGGAAGGCGTAAGCTATAGCACACTAAAATATGCAAATCGCGCGGAGTTCTAGTTTTTTGGCCGAAACATGCAAAGCATTTGGAACGATCATGGTGGGGCGGTGACTATGGTACCTTAGGTCGTATTTGATAGACCGGAAAATTTTTAGGCGATCGGTGTCCGCGGCTCCTCGGACCACTTGGAAGGCATGGGTATAGCACACGAAAATATGGGAATCGGGCGTAATTCTAGTTTTTTGGCCGAAAAATGCAAAAAATGAGAAACAATGATGGCGGGGCAGATACTATGGTTCCTTAGGTCGTATTTGATAGTCCAGAAAAATTTTAGGCGATAGGGGTCAGGAGGTCCCGGGACCACTCGGAAGGCGTGGGCTATAACACACAAAAATATGGGAATCGCGCGGAATTCTAATTTTTTGGCCGAAAAACGCAAAAAATGAGGAACGATCATGGAGGGGTGGTTACTATGGTTCCTTAGGTCGTATTTGATGGCCCGGAAAATTTTTAGGCGATCGGGGTTCCCAGGACCCCTTGGAAGGCGTGGGCTAAAGCACACGAAAATATGGAAATCGCGCGGAATTCTAGTTTTTTGGTTGAAAAATGCAAAAGACTAGGAACGATCATGGCGGGGCGGTGACTATGGTTCCTTAGGTTGTATTTGGTAGTCCGGAAAATTTTTAGGTGATCCGGCTCCGGGGGGCCCAACCCACTCGGAAGGCGTGGGCGATAGCACACAAAAATATGGGAATCGGGCGGAATTCTAGTTTTTTGGCCAAAAAGTACAAAACATGAGGAACGATTATGGCGAGGCGGTGACTATGGTTCCTTAGGTCCTAATTGATGGCCCGAAATTTTTTTAGGCGATCCGAGTCCGGCGGCCCGGCCCACTTGGAAGGTGTGGGCAATAGCACACAAAAATATGGTAATCGAGCGAAATTTTATCTTTTTGGCAAAAAAATGCAAAAAATGAGGAATGATCATGGCGAGGAGGTGACTATGGTTCCTTAGGTCCTAATCGATGGCCCGAAAAGATTTTAGGCGATCCGAGTCCGGCGGCCCAGCCCACTCGGAAGGCGTGGGCAATAGCACACAAAAATATGGTAATCGAGCGGAATTCTAGTTTTTTGGCCGAAAAACGCAATAAATGAGGAACGATCATGGCGGGGCGATGACTATGGTTCCTTAGGTCGTATTTGATGGCCCGGAAAATTTTAGGCGATTGGGGTGCACGGCTCTCGGGACCACTCGGAAGGCGTAAGCTATAGCACACTAAAATATGCAAATCGTGCGGAGTTCTAATTTTTTGGCTGAAAAATGCAAAGCATTTGGAACGATCATGGTGGGGCGGTGACTATGGTACCTTAGGTTGTATTTGATAGTCCGGAAAATCTTTAGGCGATAGGGGTCCGCGGCTCCCCGGACCACTTGGAATGCGTGGGTATAGCACACGAAAATATGGGAATCGGGCGTAATTCTAGTTTTTTGGCCGAAAAATGCAAAAAATGAGATACGATGATGGCGGGGCGGTTACTATGGTTCCTTAGTTCGTATTTGACGGCCCGAAAAAATTTTAGGCGATCGGGGTCCGGGGGTCCCGGAACCACTTTGAAGGGTGGGCAATAGCACACAAAAATATTGTAATCGGGCGGAATTCTAGTTTTTTGGCCGAAAAACGCAACAAATGAGGAATGATCATGGCTGGGAGGTGACTATGGTTCCTTAAGTCGTATTTGATAGTACCGAAAAATTTTAGGCGATAGGGATCCGGAGGTTCCGGGACCACTCGGAAGGTGTGGGCTATGACACACAAAAATATGGGAATCGCGCGGAATTCTAGTTGTTTGATGGCCCGGAAAATTTTTAGGCGATAGGGGTCCGGAGACACTTGGACCCCTTGGAAATCGCGCGGAATTCTAGTTTTTTGGCTGAAAAATGCAAAAAATAAGGAACGATCATGGCGGGGCGGATACTATGGTTCCTTAGGTCGTATTTTATTGCCCGGAAAAATTATAGGCGATTGGGGTCCGCGGCTCTTGGGACCACTCGGAATGCGTGGGTATAGCACACGAAAATATGGGAATCGGGCGAAATTCTAGGTCTTTTTCAGTAACATGCAAATAATTTGGAAAGATCTTGGTAGGGCGGTGACTATGGTTCCTTTGGTCTTATTTGATAGTCCGGAAAAATATTAGGCGATAGGGGTCCGGAGGTCCCGGGACCACTCGGAAGGCGTGGGATATAACACACAAAAATATGGGAATCGCGCGGAATTCTAGTTGTTTGGCCGAAAAACGCAAAAAATGAGGAACGATCATGGCAGGGCGGATACTATGGTTCCTTAGGTCATATTTGATAGTCCGGAAAAATTTTAGGCGATAGGGGTCCGGAGGTCCCGGGGACCACTCGGAAGGCGTGGGCTATAGCACACAAAAATATGGGAATCGCGCGGAATTCTAGTTGTTTGGCCGAAAAATGCAAAAAATGAGGAACGATCATGGCGAGGTGGTTACTATGGTTCCTTAGGTCGTATTTGACGGCCCGGAAAAATTTTAGGCGATCGGGGTCACGGGGTCCCGGAACCACTTGGAAGGGTGGGCAACAGCACACAAAAATATTGTAATCGGGCGGAATATTAGTTTTTTGGCCGAAAAACGCAACAAATGAGGAATGATCATGGCTGGGCGGTGACTATGGTTCCTTAGGTCGTATTTGATAGTCCGGAAAAATTTTAGGCGATAGGGGTCCGGAGTTCCCGGGTTCACTTGGAAGGCGTGGGCTATAGGACACGAAAATATGGGAATCGCGCGGAATTCTAGTTTTTTGGCCGAAAAACGGAAAAAACTAGGAACGATCATGGCTGGGCGGTGACTATGGTTCCTTAGGTCTTATTTGATAGTCCGGAAAAATTTTAGGCGATAGGGGTCCGGAGACCCGGGACCACTCGGAAGGCGTGGGCTATAACACACAAAAATATGGGATCGCGCGGAATTCTAGTTGTTTGGCCGAAAAACACAAAAAATGAGGAACGATCATGGCGGGGCGGATACTATGGTTCCTTAGGTCGTATTTGATAGTCCGGAAAAATTTTAGGCGATAGGGGTCCGGAGGTCCCGGGACCACTCGGAAGGTGTGGGCTATAACACACAAAAATATGGGAATCGCGCGGAATTCTAGTTGTTTGGCCGAAAAATGCAAAAAATAAGGAACGATCATGGCGTGGCAGATACTATGGTTCCTTAGGTCGTATTTGATTGCCCGGAAAAATTTTAGGCGGTCGGGGTCCGCGGCTCTTGGGACCACTCGGAAGGCGTGGGCAATAGCACACGAAAATATGGGAATCGGGCGAAATTCTAGGTCTTTTTCAGTAACATGCAAAAAATGTGGAAAGATCTTGACAGGGCAGTGTCTATGGTTCCTTAGGTCTTATTTGATAGTTCATATTTTATTGCCCGGAAAATTTTTAGGCGATTGGGGTCCGCGGCTCTTGGGACCACTCGGAATGCGTGGGTATAGCACACGTAAATATGGGAATCGGGCGAAATTCTAGGTCTTTTTCAGTAACATGCAAATAATTTGGAAAGATCTTGGCAGGGCGGATACTATGGTTCCTTAGGTCGTATTTGATAGTCCGGAAAAATATTAGGCGATAGGGGTCCGGAGGTCCCGGGACCACTCGGAAGGCGTGGGCTATAACACACAAAAATATGGGAATCGCGCGGAATTCTAGTTGTTTGGCCGAAAAACACAAAAAATGAGGAACGATCATGGCGGGGCGGGTGTCTATGGTTCCTTAGGTCTTATTTGATAGTCCGGAAAAATTTTAGGCGATAGGGATCCGGAGGTCCCGGGACCACTCGGAAGGTGTGGGCTATAACACACAAAAATATGGGAATCGCGCGGAATTCTAGTTGTTTGGCCGAAAATCGCAAAAAATAAGGAACGATCATGGCGGGGCGGATACTATGGTTCCTTAGGTCATATTTTATTGCCCGGAAAAATTATAGGCGATTGGGGTCCGCGGCTCTTGGGACCACTCGGAATGCGTGGGTATAGCACACGAAAATATGGGAATCGGGCGAAATTCTAGGTCTTTTTCAGTAACATGCAAATAATTTGGAAAGATCTTGGCAGGGCGGTGACTATGGTTCCTTTGGTCTTATTTGATAGTCCGGAAAAATATTAGGCGATAGGGGTCCGGAGGTCCCGGGACCACTCGGAAGGCGTGGGCTATAACACACAAAAATATAGGAATCGCGCGGAATTCTAGTTGTTTGGCCGAAAAATGCAAAAAATGAGGAACGATCATGGCGGGGCGGATACTATGGTTCCTTAGGTCATATTTGATAGTCCGGAAAAATTTTAGGCGATAGGGGTCCGGAGGTCCCGGGACCACTCGGAAGGCGTGGGCTATAGCACACAAAAATATGGGAATCGCGCGGAATTCTAGTTGTTTGGCCGAAAAATGCAAAAAATGAGGAACGATCATGGCGAGGTGGTTACTATGGTTCCTTTGGTCGTATTTGACGGCCCGGAAAAATTTTAGGCGATCGGGGTCAGTGGGTCCCGGAACCACTTGGAAGGGTGGGCAATAGCACACAAAAATATTGTAATCGGGCGGAATTCTAGTTTTTTGGCCGAAAAACGCAACAAATGAGGAATGATCATGGCTGGGCGGTGACTATGGTTCCTTAGGTCGTATTTGATAGTACCGGAAAAATTTTAGGCGATAGGGGTCCGGAGTTCCCGGGTTCACTTGGAAGGCGTGGGCTATAGGACACGAAAATATGGGAATCGCGCGGAATTCTAGTTTTTTGGCCGAAAAACAGAAAAAACTAGGAACGATCATGGCTGGGCGGTGACTATGGTTCCTTAGGTCTTATTTGATAGTCTGGAAAAATTTTAGGCGATAGGGGTCCGGAGACCCAGGACCACTCGGAAGGCGTGGGCTATATAACACACAAAAATATGGGATCGCGCGGAATTCTAGTTGTTTGGCCGAAAAACACAAAAAATGAGGAACGATCATGGCGGGGCGGATACTATGGTTCCTTAGGTCGTATTTGATATTCCGGAAAATTTTTAGGCGATAGGGGTCCGGAGGTCCCGGGACCACTCGGAAGGTGTGGGCTATAACACACAAAAATATGGGAATCGCGCGGAATTCTAGTTGTTTGGCCGAAAAATGCAAAAAATAAGGAACGATCATGGCGTGGCAGATACTATGGTTCCTTAGGTCGTATTTTATTGCCCGGAAAAATTATAGGCGATTGGGGTCCGCGGCTCTTGGGACCACTCGGAATGCGTGGGTATAGCACACGAAAATATGGGAATCGGGCGAAATTCTAGGTCTTTTTCAGTAACATGCAAATAATTTGGAAAGATCTTGGTAGGGCGGTGACTATGGTTCCTTTGGTCTTATTTGATAGTCCGGAAAAATATTAGGCGATAGGGGTCCGGAGGTCCCGGGACCACTCGGAAGGCGTGGGATATAACACACAAAAATATGGGAATCGCGCGGAATTCTAGTTGTTTGGCCGAAAAACGCAAAAAATGAGGAACGATCATGGCGGGGCGGATACTATGGTTCCTTAGGTCGTATTTGATAGTCCGGAAAAATTTTAGGCGATAGGGGTCAGGAGGTCCCGGGTACACTCGGAAGGCGTGGGCTATAGCACACAAAAATATGGGAATCGCGCGGAATTCTAGTTGTTTGGCCGAAAAATGCAAAAAATGAGGAACGATCATGGCGAGGTGGTTACTATGGTTCCTTAGGTCGTATTTGACGGCCCGGAAAAATTTTAGGCGATCGGGGTCAGTGGGTCCCGGAACCACTTGGAAGGGTGGGCAATAGCACACAAAAATATTATAATCGGGCGGAATTCTAGTTTTTTGGCCGAAAAACGCAACAAATGAGGAATGATCATGGCTGGGAGGTGACTATGGTTCCTTAAGTCGTATTTGATAGTACCGAAAAATTTTAGGCGATAGGGGTCCGGAGTTCCCGGGTTCACTTGGAAGGCGTGGGCTATAGGACACGAAAATATGGGAATCGCGCGGAATTCTAGTTTTTTGGCCGAAAAACAGAAAAAACTAGGAACGATCATGGCTGGGCGGTGACTATGGTTCCTTAGGTCTTATTTGATAGTCTGGAAAAATTTTAGGCGATAGGGGTCCGGAGACCCAGGACCACTCGGAAGGCGTGGGCTATATAACACACAAAAATATGGGATCGCGCGGAATTCTAGTTGTTTGGCCGAAAAACACAAAAAATGAGGAACGATCATGGCGGGGCGGATACTATGGTTCCTTAGGTCGTATTTGATATTCCGGAAAATTTTTAGGCGATAGGGGTCCGGAGGTCCCGGGACCACTCGGAAGGTGTGGGCTATAACACACAAAAATATGGGAATCGCGCGGAATTCTAGTTGTTTGGCCGAAAAATGCAAAAAATAAGGAACGATCATGGCGTGGCAGATACTATGGTTCCTTAGGTCGTATTTGATTGCCCAGAAAAATTTTAGGCGATTGGGGTCCGCGGCTCTTGGGACCACTCGGAATGCGTGGGCAATAGCACACGAAAATATGGGAATCGGGCGAAATTCTAGGTCTTTTTCAGTAACATGCAAAAAATGTGGAAAGATCTTGACAGGGCAGTGTCTATGGTTCCTTAGGTCTTATTTGATAGTCCGGAAAAATTTTAGGCGATAGGGATCCGGAGGTCCCGGGACCACTCGGAAGGTGTGGGCTATGACACACAAAAATATGGGAATCGCGCGGAATTCTAGTTGTTTGGCCGAAAATCGCAAAACATAAGGAACGATCATGGCGGGGCGGATACTATGGTTCCTTAGGTCATATTTTATTTGCCCGGAAAATTTTTAGGCGATTGGGGTCCGCGGCTCTTGGGACCACTCGGAATGCGTGGGTATAGCACACGTAAATATGGGAATCGGGCGAAATTCTAGGTCTTTTTCAGTAACATGCAAATAATTTGGAAAGATCTTGGCAGGGCGGTAACTATGGTTCCTTTGGTCTTATTTGATAGTCCGGAAAAATATTAGGCGATAGGGGTCCGGAGGTCCCGGGACCACTCGGAAGGCGTGGGCTATAACACACAAAAATATGGGAATCGCACGGAATTCTAGTTGTTTGGCCGAAAAACACAAAAAATGAGGAACGATCATGGCGGAGTGGATACTATGGTTCCTTAGGTCTTATTTGATAGTCTGGAAAAATTTTAGGAGATAGGGATCCGGAGGTCCCGGGACCACTCGGAAGGTGTGGGCTATAACACACAAAAATATGGGAATCGCGCGGAATTCTAGTTGTTTGGCCGAAAATCGCAAAAAATAAGGAACAATCATGGCGGGGCGGATACTATGGTTCCTTAGGTAGTATTTTATTGCCCGGAAAAATTATAGGCGATTGGGTTCCGTGGCTCTTGGGACCACTCGGAATGCGTGGGTATAGCACACGAAAATATGGGAATCGGGCGAAATTCTAGGTCTTTTTCAGTAACATGCAAATAATTTGGAAAGATCTTGGTAGGGCGGTGACTATGGTTCCTTTGGTCTTATTTGATAGTCCGGAAAAATATTAGGCGATAGGGGTCCGGAGGTCCCGGGACCACTCGGAAGGCGTGGGATATAACACACAAAAATATGGGAATCGCGCGGAATTCTAGTTGTTTGGCCGAAAAACGCAAAAAATGAGGAACGATCATGGCGGGGCGGATACTATGGTTCCTTAGGTCGTATTTGATAGTCCGGAAAAATTTTAGGCGATAGGGGTCAGGAGGTCCCGGGTACACTCGGAAGGCGTGGGCTATAGCACACAAAAATATGGGAATCGCGCGGAATTCTAGTTGTTTGTCCGAAAAATGCAAAAAATGAGGAACGATCATGGCGAGGTGGTTACTATGGTTCCTTAGGTCGTATTTGACGGCCCGGAAAAATTTTAGGCGATCGGGGTTAGTGGGTCCCGGAACAACTTGGAAGGGTGGGCAATAGCACACAAAAATATTGTAATCGGGCGGAATTCTAGTTTTTGGCCGAAAAACGCAACAAATGAGGAATGATCATGGCTGGGAGGTGACTATGGTTCCTTAAGTCGTATTTGATAGTACCGAAAAATTTTAGGTGATAGGGATCCGGAGGTTCCGGGACCACTCGGAAGGTGTGGGCTATGACATACAAAAATATGGGAATCGCGTGAAATTCTAGTTGTTTGGCCGAAAATCGCAAAACATAAGGAACGATCATGGCGGGGCGGATACTATGGTTCCTTAGGTCATATTTTATTGCCCGGAAAATTTTTAGGCGATTGGGGTCCGCGGCTCTTGGGACCACTCGGAATGCGTGGGTATAGCACACGTAAATATGGGAATCGGGCGAAATTCTAGGTCTTTTTCAGTAACATGCAAATAATTTGGAAAGATCTTGGCAGGGCGGTAACTATGGTTCCTTTGGTCTTATTTGATAGTCCGGAAAAATATTAGGCGATAGGGGTCCGGAGGTCCCGGGACCACTCGGAAGGCGTGGGCTATAACACACAAAAATATGGGAATCGCACGGAATTCTAGTTGTTTGGCCGAAAAACACAAAAAATGAGGAACGATCATGGCAGAGTGGATACTATGGTTCCTTAGGTCTTATTTGATAGTCCGGAAAAATTTTAGGAGATAGGGATCCGGAGGTCCCGGGACCACTCGGAAGGTGTGGGCTATAACACACAAAAATATGGGAATCGCGCGGAATTCTAGTTGTTTGGCCGAAAATCGCAAAAAATAAGGAACAATCATGGCGGGGCGGATACTATGGTTCCTTAGTTCGTATTTTATTGCCCGGAAAAATTATAGGCGATTGGGGTCCGCGGCTCTTGGGACCACTCGGAATGCGTGGGTATAGCACACGTAAATATGGGAATCGGGCGAAATTCTAGGTCTTTTTCAGTAACATGCAAATAATTTGGAAAGATCTTGGCAGGGCGGTAACTATGGTTCCTTTGGTCTTATTTGATAGTCCGGAAAAATATTAGGCGATAGGGGTCCGGAGGTCCCGGGACCACTCGGAAGGCGTGGGCTATAACACACAAAAATATGGGAATCGCACGGAATTCTAGTTGTTTGGCCGAAAAACACAAAAAATGAGGAACGATCATGGCGGAGTGGATACTATGGTTCCTTAGGTCTTATTTGATAGTCTGGAAAAATTTTAGGAGATAGGGATCCGGAGGTCCCGGGACCACTCGGAAGGTGTGGGCTATAACACACAAAAATATGGGAATCGCGCGGAATTCTAGTTGTTTGGCCGAAAATCGCAAAAAATAAGGAACAATCATGGCGGGGCGGATACTATGGTTCCTTAGGTCGTATTTTATTGCCCGGAAAAATTATAGGCGATTGGGGTCCGCGGCTCTTGGGACCACTCGGAATGCGTGGGTATAGCACACGAAAATATGGGAATCGGGCGAAATTCTAGGTCTTTTTCAGTAACATGCAAATAATTTGGAAAGATCTTGGTAGGGCGGTGACTATGGTTCCTTTGGTCTTATTTGATAGTCCGGAAAAATATTAGGCGATAGGGGTCCGGAGGTCCCGGGACCACTCGGAAGGCGTGGGATATAACACACAAAAATATGGGAATCGCGCGGAATTCTAGTTGTTTGGCCGAAAAACGCAAAAAATGAGGAACGATCATGGCGGGGCGGATACTATGGTTCCTTAGGTCGTATTTGATAGTCCGGAAAATTTTTAGGCGATAGGGGTCAGGAGGTCCCGGGTACACTCGGAAGGCGTGGGCTATAGCACACAAAAATATGGGAATCGCGCGGAATTCTAGTTGTTTGTCCGAAAAATGCAAAAAATGAGGAACGATCATGGCGAGGTGGTTACTATGGTTCCTTAGGTCGTATTTGACGGCCCGGAAAAATTTTAGGCGATCGGGGTCAGTGGGTCCCGGAACCACTTGGAAGGGTGGGCAATAGCACACAAAAATATTGTAATCGGGCGGAATTCTAGTTTTTTGGCCGAAAAACGCAACAAATGAGGAATGATCATGGCTGGGAGGTGACTATGGTTCCTTAAGTCGTATTTGATAGTACCGAAAAATTTTAGGCGATAGGGGTCCGGAGTTCCCGGGTTCACTTGGAAGGCGTGGGCTATAGGACACGAAAATATGGGAATCGCGCGGAATTCTAGTTTTTTGGCCGAAAAACAGAAAAAACTAGGAACGATCATGGCTGGGCGCTGACTATGGTTCCTTAGGTCTTATTTGATAGTCTGGAAAAATTTTAGGCGATAGGGGTCCGGAGACCCAGGACCACTCGGAAGGCGTGGGCTATATAACACACAAAAATATGGGATCGCGCGGAATTCTAGTTGTTTGGCCGAAAAACACAAAAAATGAGGAACGATCATGGCGGGGCGGATACTATGGTTCCTTAGGTCGTATTTGATAGTCCGGAAAAATTTTAGGCGATAGGGGTCCGGAGGTCCCGGGACCACTCGGAAGGTGTGGGCTATAACACACAAAAATATGGGAATCGCGCGGAATTCTAGTTGTTTGGCCGAAAAATGCAAAAAATAAGGAACGATCATGGCGTGGCAGATACTATGGTTCCTTAGGTCGTATTTGATTGCCCGGAAAAATTTTAGGCGGTCGGGGTCCGCGGCTCTTGGGACCACTCGGAAGGCGTGGGCAATAGCACACGAAAATATGGGAATCGGGCGAAATTCTAGGTCTTTTTCAGTAACATGCAAAAAATGTGGAAAGATCTTGACAGGGCGGTGTCTATGGTTCCTTAGGTCTTATTTGATAGTCCGGAAAAATTTTAGGCGATAGGGATCCGGAGGTCCCGGGACCACTCGGAAGGTGTGGGCTATAACACACAAAAATATGGGAATCGCGCGGAATTCTAGTTGTTTGGCCGAAAATCGCAAAACATAAGGAACGATCATGGCGGGGCGGATACTATGGTTCCTTAGGTCGTATTTTATTGCCCGGAAAATTTTTAGGCGATTGGGGTCCGCGGCTCTTGGGACCACTCGGAATGCGTGGGTATAGCACACGTAAATATGGGAATCGGGCGAAATTCTAGGTCTTTTTCAGTAACATGCAAATAATTTGGAAAGATCTTGGCAGAGCGGTGACTATGGTTCCTTTGGTCTTATTTGATAGTCCGGAAAAATATTAGGCGATAGGGGTCCGGAGGTCCCGGGACCACTCGGAAGGCGTGGGCTATAACACACAAAAATATGGGAATCGCGCGGAATTCTAGTTGTTTGGCCGAAAAACACAAAAAATGAGGAACGATCATGGCGGGGCGGATACTATGGTTCCTTAGGTCGTAATTGATAGTCCGGAAAAATTTTAGGCGATAGGGATCCGGAGGTCCCGGGACCACTCGGAAGGTGTGGGCTATAACACACAAAAATATGGGAACCGCGCGGAATTCTAGTTGTTTGGCCGAAAAACGCAAAAAATAAGGAACGATCATGGCGGGGCGGATACTATGGTTCCTTAGGTCGTATTTGATTGCCCGGAAAATTTTTAGGCGATCGGGGTCCGCGGCTCTTGGGACCACTCGGAATGCGTGGGTATAGCACACGAAAATATGGGAATCGGGCGAAATTCTAGGTCTTTTTCCAGTAACATGCAAATAATTTGGAAAGATCTTGGCAGGGCGGTGACTATGGTTCCTTTGGTCTAATTTGATAGTCCGGAAAAATATTAGGCGATAGGGGTCCGGAGGTCCCGGGACCACTCGGAAGGCGTGGGATATAACACACAAAAATATGGGAATCGCGCGGAATTCTAGTTGTTTGGCCGAAAAATGCAAAAAATGAGGAACGATCATGGCGGGGCGGATACTATGGTTCCTTAGGTCGTATTTGATAGTCCGGAAAAATTTTAGGCGATAGGGGTCAGGAGGTCCCGGGACCACTCGGAAGGCGTGGGCTATAACACACAAAAATATGGGAATCGCGCGGAATTCTAGTTTTTTGGCCGAAAAATGCAAAAAATGAGGAACGATCATGGCGAGGTGGTTACTATGGTTCCTTAGGTCGTATTTGACGGCCCGGAAAAATTTTAGGCGATCGGGGTCAGTGGGTCCCGAAACCACTTGGAAGGGTGGGCAATAGCACACAAAAATATTGTAATCGGGCGGAATTCTAGTTTTTTGGCCGGAAAACGCAACAAATGAGGAATGATCATGGCTGGGCGGTGACTATGGTTCCTTAGGTCGTATTTGATAGTACGGAAAAATTTTAGGCGATAGGGGTCCGGAGTTCCCGGGTTCACTTGGAAGGCGTGGGCTATAGGACACGAAAATATGGGAATCGCGCGGAATTCTAGTTTTTTGGCCGAAAAACAGAAAAAACTAGGAACGATCATGGCTAGGCGGTGACTATGGTTCCTTAGGTCTTATTTGATAGTCTGGAAAAATTTTAGGCGATAGGGGTCCGGAGACCCAGGACCACTCGGAAGGCGTGGGCTATATAACACACAAAAATATGGGATCGCGCGGAATTCTAGTTGTTTGGCCGAAAAACACAAAAAATGAGGAACGATCATGGCGGGGCGGATACTATGGTTCCTTAGGTCGTATTTGATATTCCGGAAAATTTTTAGGCGATAGGGGTCCGGAGGTCCCGGGACCACTCGGAAGGTGTGGGCTATAACACACAAAAATATGGGAATCGGGCGAAATTCTAGGTCTTTTTCAGTAACATGCAAAAAATGTGGAAAGATCTTGGCAGGGCGGTGACTATGGTTCCTTTGGTATTATTTGATAGTCCGGAAAATTATTAGGCGATAGGGGTCC
Organism: Nicotiana tomentosiformis; assembly: GCF_000390325.3. NCBI lineage: Eukaryota > Viridiplantae > Streptophyta > Magnoliopsida > Solanales > Solanaceae > Nicotiana > Nicotiana tomentosiformis. The sequence continues at coordinate 313,796 of NW_027174593.1, forward strand.
GGAGGTCCCGGGACCACTCGGAAGGCGTGGGCTATAACACACGAAAATATGGGAATCGCGCGGAATTCTAGTTGTTTGGCCGAAAAATGCAAAAAATGAGGAACGATCATGGCGGGGCGGATACTATGGTTCCTTAGGTCGTATTTGATAGTCCGAAAAAATTTTAGGCGATAGGGGTCCGGAGGTCCCGGGACCACTCGGAAGGCGTGGGCTATAACACACAAAAATATTGGAATCGCGCGGAATTCTAGTTGTTTGGCCGAAAAACGCAAAAAATGAGGAATGATCATGGCGGGGCGGATACTATGGTTCCTTAGGTCGTATTTGATAGTCCGGAAAAATATTAGGCGATAGGGGTCCGGAGGTCCCGGGACCACTCGGAAGGCGTGGGCTATAACACACAAAAATATGGAAATCGCGCGAAATTCTAGTTGTTTGGCCGAAAAACGTAAAAAATGAGGAACGATCATGGCGGGGCGGATACTATGGTTCCTTAGGTCGTATTTGATAGTCCGGAAAAATTTTAGGCGATAGGGGTCCGGAGTTCCCGGGTTCACTTGGAAGGCGTGTGCTATAGGACATGAAAATATGGGAATCGCGCGGAATTCTAGTTTTTTGGCCGAAAAACAGAGAAAACTAGGAACGATCATGGCTGGGCGGTGACTATGGTTCCTTAGGTCTTATTTGATAGTCCGGAAAAATTTTAGGCGATAGGGGTCCGGAGACCCAGGACCACTCGGAAGGCGTGGGCTATATAACACACAAAAATATGGGATCGCGCGGAATTCTAGTTGTTTGGCCGAAAAACACAAAAAATGAGGAACGATCATGGCGGGGCGGATACTATGGTTCCTTAGGTCGTATTTGATAGTCCGGAAAATTTTTAGGCGATAGGGGTCCGGAGGTCCCGGGACCACTCGGAAGGTGTGGGCTATAACACACAAAAATATGGGAATCGCGCGGAATTCTAGTTGTTTGGCCGAAAAATGCAAAAAATAAGGAACGATCATGGCATGGCAGATACTATGGTTCCTTAGGTCGTATTTGATTCCCCGGAAAAATTTTAGGCGATCGGGGTCCGCGGCTCTTGGGACCACTCGGAAGGCGTGGGCAATAGCACACGAAAATATGGGAATCGGGCGAAATTCTAGGTCTTTTTCAGTAACATGCAAAAAATGTGGAAAGATCTTGACAGGGCGGTGTCTATGGTTCGTTAGGTCTTATTTGATAGTCCGGAAAAATATTAGGGGATAGGGGTACGGAGGTCCCGGGACCACTCGGAAGGCGTGGGCTATAACACACAAAAATATGGGAATCGCGCGAAATTCTAGTTGTTTGGCCGAAAAACGCAAAAAATAAGGAACGATCATGGCGGGGCGGATACTATGGTTCCTTAGGTCGTATTTGATAGTCCGGAAAAATTTTAGGCGATAGGGGTCCGGATTTCCCGGGTTCACTTGGAAGGCGTGTGCTATAGGACAAGAAAATATGGGAATCGCGCGGAATTCAAGTTCTTTGGCCGAAAAATAGAAAAAACTAGGAACGATCATGGCTGGGCGGTGACTATGGTTCCTTAGGTCTTATTTGATAGTCCGGAAAAATTTTAGGCGATAGGGGTCCAGAGACCCGGGACCACTCGGAAGGCGTGGGCTATAACACACAAAAATATGGGATCGCACGGAATTCTAGTTGTTTGGCCGAAAAACACAAAAAATGAGGAACGATCATGGCGGGGTGTATACTATGGTTCCTTAGGTCGTATTTGATAGTCCGGAAAAAGTTTAGGCGATAGGGGTCCGGAGGTCCCGGGACCACTCGGAAGGTGTGGGCTATAACACACAAAAATACGGGAATCGCGCGGAATTCTAGTTGTTTGGCCGAAAATCACAAAAAATAAGGAACGATTATGGCGGGGCAGATACTATGGTTCCTTAGGTCATATTTGATTGCCCGGAAAAATTTTAGGCGATCGGGGTCCGCGGCTCTTGGGACCACTCAGAATGCGTGGGTATAGCACACGAAAATATGGGAATCGGGCGAAATTCTAGGTCTTTTTCAGTAACATGCAAAAAATGTGGAAAGATCTTGACAGGGCGGTGAGTATGGTTCCTTTGGTCTTATTTGATAGTCCGGAAAAATATTAGGCGATAGGGATCCGGAGGTCCCGGGACCACTCGAAAGGCGTGGGCTATAACACACAAAAATATGGGAATCGCGCGGAATTCTAGTTGTTTGGCCGAAAAATGCAAAAAATGAGGAACGATCATGGCGGGGCGGATACTATGGTTCCTTAGGTCGTATTTGATAGTCTGAAAAAATTTTAGGCGATAGGGGTCAGGAGGTCCCGGGACCACTCGGAAGGCGTGGGCTATAACACACAAAAATATGGGAATCGCGCGGAATTCTAGTTGTTTGGCCGAAAAATGCAAAAAATGAGGAACGATCATGGCTGGGCGGATACTATGGTTCCTTAGGTCGTATTTGATAGTCCGAAAAAATTTTAGGCGATAGGGGTCAGGAGGTCCCGGGACCACTCGGAAGGCATGGGCTATAACACACAAAAATATGGGAATCGCGCGGAATTCTAGTTGTTTGGCCGAAAAACGCAAACAATGAGGAACGATCATGGCGGGGTGGTTACTATGGTTCCTTAGGTCTTATTTGATAGTCCGGAAAAATATTAGGCGATAGGGGTCCGGAGGTCCCGGGACCACTCGGAAGGCGTGGGCTATAACACACAAAAATATGGGAATCTCGCGGAATTCTAGTTGTTTGGCCGAAAATCGCAAAAAATAAGGAACGATCATGGCGGGGCGGATACTATGGTTCCTTAGGTCGTATTTTATTGCCCGGAAAAATTTTAGGCGATTGGGGTCCGCGGCTCTTGGGACCACTCGGAATGCGTGGGTATAGCACACGAAAATATGGGAATCGGGCGAAATTCTAGGTCTTTTTCAGTAACATGCAAAAAATGTGGAAAGATCTTGACCGGGCGGTGACTATGGTTCCTTTGGTCTTATTTGATAGTCCGGAAAAAGTTTAGGCGATAGGGGTCCGGAGGTCCCGGGACCACTCGGAAGGCGTGGGCTATAACACACAAAAATACGGGAATCGCGCGGAATTCTAGTTGTTTGGCCGAAAATCACAAAAAATAAGGAACGATTATGGCGGGGCAGATACTATGGTTCCTTAGGTCATATTTGATTGCCCGGAAAAATTTTAGGCGATCGGGGTCCGCGGCTCTTGGGACCACTCAGAATGCGTGGGTATAGCACACGAAAATATGGGAATCGGGCGAAATTCTAGGTCTTTTTCAGTAACATGCATAAAATGTGGATAGATCTTGACAGGGCGGTGACTATGGTTCCTTTGGTCTTATTTGATAGTCCGGAAAAATATTAGGCGATAGGGATCCGGAGGTCCCGGGACCACTCGAAAGGCGTGGGCTATAACACACAAAAATATGGGAATCGCGCGGAATTCTAGTTGTTTGGCCGAAAAATGCAAAAAATGAGGAACGATCATGGCGGGGCGGATACTATGGTTCCTTAGGTCGTATTTGATAGTCTGAAAAAATTTTAGGCGATAGGGGTCAGGAGGTCCCGGGACCACTCGGAAGGCGTGGGCTATAACACACAAAAATATGGGAATCGCGCGGAATTCTAGTTGTTTGGCCGAAAAATGCAAAAAATGAGGAACGATCATGGCTGGGCGGATACTATGGTTCCTTAGGTCGTATTTGATAGTCCGAAAAAATTTTAGGCGATAGGGGTCAGGAGGTCCCGGGACCACTCGGAAGGCATGGGCTATAACACACAAAAATATGGGAATCGCGCGGAATTCTAGTTGTTTGGCCGAAAAACGCAAACAATGAGGAACGATCATGGCGGGGTGGTTACTATGGTTCCTTAGGTCTTATTTGATAGTCCGGAAAAATATTAGGCGATAGGGGTCCGGAGGTCCCGGGACCACTCGGAAGGCGTGGGCTATAACACACAAAAATATGGGAATCTCGCGGAATTCTAGTTGTTTGGCCGAAAATCGCAAAAAATAAGGAACGATCATGGCGGGGCGGATACTATGGTTCCTTAGGTCGTATTTTATTGCCCGGAAAAATTTTAGGCGATTGGGGTCCGCGGCTCTTGGGACCACTCGGAATGCGTGGGTATAGCACACGAAAATATGGGAATCGGGCGAAATTCTAGGTCTTTTTCAGTAACATGCAAAAAATGTGGAAAGATCTTGACCGGGCGGTGACTATGGTTCCTTTGGTCTTATTTGATAGTTCGGAAAAATATTAGGCGATAGGGGTCCGGAGGTCCCGGGACCACTCGGAAGGCGTGGGCTATAACACACAAAAATATGGGAATCGCGCGGAATTCTAGTTGTTTGGCCGAAAAATGCAAAAAATGAGGAACGATCATGGCTGGGCGGATACTATGGTTCCTTAGGTCGTATTTGATAGTCCGAAAAAATTTTAGGCGATAGGGGTCAGGAGGTCCCGGGACCACTCGGAAGGCATGGGCTATAACACACAAAAATATGGGAATCGCGCGGAATTCTAGTTGTTTGGCCGAAAAACGCAAACAATGAGGAACGATCATGGCGGGGTGGTTACTATGGTTCCTTAGGTCTTATTTGATAGTCCGGAAAAATATTAGGCGATAGGGGTCCGGAGGTCCCGGGACCACTCGGAAGGCGTGGGCTATAACACACAAAAATATGGGAATCTCGCGGAATTCTAGTTGTTTGGCCGAAAATCGCAAAAAATAAGGAACGATCATGGCGGGGCGGATACTATGGTTCCTTAGGTCGTATTTTATTGCCCGGAAAAATTTTAGGCGATTGGGGTCCGCGGCTCTTGGGACCACTCGGAATGCGTGGGTATAGCACACGAAAATATGGGAATCGGGCGAAATTCTAGGTCTTTTTCAGTAACATGCAAAAAATGTGGAAAGATCTTGACAGGGCGGTGACTATGGTTCCTTTGGTCTTATTTGATAGTCCGGAAAAATATTAGGCGATAGGGGTCCGGAGGTCCCGGGAACACTCGGAAGGCGTGGGCTATAACACACAAAAATATGGGAATCGCGCGGAATTCTAGTTGTTTGGCCGAAAAATGCAAAAATTGAGTAACGATCATGGTGGGGCGGATACTATGGTTCCTTAGGTCGTATTTGATAGTCCAGAAATGTTTTAGGCAATAGGGGTCCGGAGACCCGGGACCACTCGGAAGGCGTGGGCTATAACACACAAAAATATGGGATCGCGCGGAATTCTAGTTGTTTGGCCGAAAAACGCAAACAATGAGGAACGATCATGGCGGGGTGGTTACTATGGTTCCTTAGGTCGTATTTTATAGTCCAGAAAAACTTTAGGCGATAGGGGTCCGGAGTTCCCGGGTTCACTTGGAAGGCGTGTGCTATAGGACACGAAAATATGGGAATCGCGCGGAATTCTAGTTTTTTGGCCGAAAAACAGAAAAAACTAGGAACGATCATGGCTGGGCGGTGACTATGGTTCCTTAGGTCTAATTTGATAGTCCGGAAAAATTTTAGGCGATAGGGGTCCGGAGACCCAGGACCACTCGGAAGGCGTGGGCTATATAACACACAAAAATATGGGATCGCGCGGAATTCTAGTTGTTTGGCCGAAAAACACAAAAAATGAGGAACGATCATGGCGGGGCGGATACTATGGTTCCTTAGGTCGTATTTGATAGTCCGAAAAATTTTTAGGCGATAGAGGTCCGGAGGTCCCGGGACCACTCGGAAGGTGTGGGCTATAACACACAAAAATATGGGAATCGCGCGGAATTCTAGTAGTTTGGCCGAAAAATGCATAAAATAAGGAACGATCATGGCGTGGCAGATACTATGGTTCCTTAGGTCGAATATGATTCCCCGGAAAAATTTTAGGCGATCGGGGTCCGCGGCTCTTGGGACCACTCGGAAGGCGTGGGCAATAGCACACGAAAATATGGGAATCGGGCGAAATTCTAGGTCTTTTTCAGTAACATGCAAATAATGTGGAAAGATCATGACAGGGCGGTGTCTATGGTTCCTTAGGTCTTATTTGATAGTCCGGAAAAATATTAGGGTATAGGGGTACGGAGGTCCCGGGACCACTCGGAAGGCGTGGGCTATAACACACAAAAATATGGGAATCGTGCGAAATTCTAGTTGTTTGGCCAAAAAACGCAAAAAATATTGAACGATCATGGCGGGGCGGATACTATGGTTCCTTAGGTCGTATTTGATAGTCCGGAAAAATTTTAGGCGATAGGGGTCCGGAGTTCCCGGGTTCACTTGGAAGGCGTGTGCTATAGGACACGAAAATATGGGAATCGCGCGGAATTCTAGTTCTTTGGCCGAAAAATAGAAAAAACTAGGAACGATCATGGCTGGGCGGTGACTATGGTTCCTTAGGTCTTATTTGATAGTCCGGAAAAATTTTAGGCGATAGGGGTCCAGAGACCCGGGACCACTCGGAAGGCGTGGGCTATAACACACAAAAATATGGGATCGCACGGAATTTTAGTTGTTTGGCCGAAAAACACAAAAAATGAGGAACGATCATGGCGGGGTGGATACTATGGTTCCTTAGGTCGTATTTGATAGTCCGAAAAAAGTTTAGGCGATAGGGGTCCGGAGGTCCCGGGACGACTCGGAAGGTGTGGGCTATAACACACAAAAATACGGGAATCGCGCGGAATTCTAGTTGTTTGGCCGAAAATCGCAAAACATAAGGAACGATCATGGTGGGGCGGATACTATGGTTCCTTAGGTCATATTTGATTGCCCGGAAAAATTTTAGGCGATCGGGGTCCGCGGCTCTTGGGACCACTCAGAATGCGTGGGTATAGCACACGAAAATATGGGAATCGGGCGAAATTCTAGGTCTTTTTCAGTAACATGCAAAAAATGTGGAAAGATCTTGACAGGGCGGTGACTATGGTTCCTTTGGTCTTATTTGATAGTCCGGAAAAATATTAGGCGATAGGGGTCCGGAGGTCCCGGGACCACTCGGAAGGCGTGGGCTATAACACACAAAAATATGGGAATCGCGCGGAATTCTAGTTGTTTGGCCGAAAAATGCAAAAAATGAGGAACAATCATGGCGGGGCGGATACTATGGTTCCTTAGGTCGTATTTGATAGTCCGAAAAAATTTTAGGCGATAGGGGTCAGGAGGTCCCGGGACCACTCGGAAGGCGTGGGCTATAACACACAAAAATATGGGAATCGCGCGGAATTCTAGTTGTTTGGCCGAAAAACGCAAACAATGAGGAACGATCATGGCGGGGTGGTTACTATGGTTCCTTAGGTCTTATTTGATAGTCCGGAAAAATATTAGGCGATAGGGGTCCGGAGGACCCGGGACCACTCGGAAGGCGTGGGCTATAACACACAAAAATATGGGAATCGCGCGAAATTCTAGTTGTTTGGCCGAAAAATGCAAAAAATGAGGAACGATCATGGCGGGGCGGATACTATGGTTCCATAGGTCCTATTTGATAGTCCGGAAAAATTTTAGGCGATAGGGATCCGGAGGTCACGGGACCACTCGGAAGGTCTGGGCTATAACACACAAAAATATGGGAATCGCGCGGAATTCTAGTTGTTTGGCCGAAAATCGCAAAAAATAAGGAACGATCATGGCGGGGAGGATACTATGGTTCCTTAGGTCATATTTTATTGCCCGGAAAAATTTTAGGCGATTGGGGTCCGCGGCTCTTGGGACCACTCGGAATGCGTGGGTATAGCACACGAAAATATGGGAATCGGGCGAAATTCTAGGTCTTTTTCAGTAACATGCAAAAAATGTGAAAAGATCTTGACAGGGCGGTGACTATGGTTCCTTTGGTCTTATTTGATAGTCCTGAAAAATATTAGGCGATAGGGGTCCGGAGGTCCCGGGACCATTCGGAAGGCGTGGGCTATAACACACAAAAATATGGGAATCGCGCGGAATTCTAGTTGTTTGGCCGAAAATCGCAAAAAATAAGGAAAGATCATGGCGGGGCGGATACTATGGTTCCTTAGGTCATATTTGATTGCCCGGAAAAATTTTTGGCGATCGGGGTCCGCGGCTCTTGGGACCACTCAGAATGCGTGGGTATAGCACACGAAAATATGGGAATCGGGCAAAATTCTAGGTCTTTTTCAGTAACATGCAAAAAATGTGGAAAGATCTTGACAGGGCGGTGACTATGGTTCCTTTGGTCTTATTTGATAGTCCGGAAAAATATTAGGCGATAGGGATCCGGAGGTCCCGGGACCACTCGAAAGGCGTGGGCTATAACACACAAAAATATGGGAATCGCGCGGAATTCTAGTTGTTTGGCCGAAAAATGCAAAAAATGAGGAACGATCATGGCGGGGCGGATACTATGGTTCCTTAGGTCGTATTTGATAGTCTGAAAAAATTTTAGGCGATAGGGGTCAGGAGGTCCCGGGACCACTCGGAAGGCGTGGGCTATAACACACAAAAATATGGGAATCGCGCGGAATTCTAGTTGTTTGGCCGAAAAATGCAAAAAATGAGGAACGATCATGGCTGGGCGGATACTATGGTTCCTTAGGTCGTATTTGATAGTCCGAAAAAATTTTAGGCGATAGGGGTCAGGAGGTCCCGGGACCACTCGGAAGGCATGGGCTATAACACACAAAAATATGGGAATCGCGCGGAATTCTAGTTGTTTGGCCGAAAAACGCAAACAATGAGGAACGATCATGGCGGGGTGGTTACTATGGTTCCTTAGGTCTTATTTGATAGTCCGGAAAAATATTAGGCGATAGGGGTCCGGAGGTCCCGGGACCACTCGGAAGGCGTGGGCTATAACACACAAAAATATGGGAATCTCGCGGAATTCTAGTTGTTTGGCCGAAAATCGCAAAAAATAAGGAACGATCATGGCGGGGCGGATACTATGGTTCCTTAGGTCGTATTTTATTGCCCGGAAAAATTTTAGGCGATTGGGGTCCGCGGACCCGGGACCACTCGGAAGGCGTGGGCTATAACACACAAAAATATGGGATCGCACGGAATTCTAGTTGTTTGTCCGAAAAACACAAAAAATGAGGAATGATCATGGCGGGGAGGATACTATGGTTCCTTAGGTCGTATTTGATAGTCCGGAAAATTTTTAGGCGATAGGGGTGCGGAGGTCCCGGGAGCACTCGGAATGTGTGGGCAATAACACACAAAAATATGGGAATCGCGCGGAATTCTAGTTGTTTGGCCGAAAATCGCAAAACATAAGGAACGATCATGGCGGGGCAGATACTATGGTTCCTTAAATCGTATTTGATTGCCCGGAAAAATTTTAGGCGATCGGGGTCCGCGACTCTTGGGAGCACTCGGAATGCGTGGGTATAGCACACGAAAATATGGGAATCGGGAGAAATTCTAGGTCTTTTTCAGTAACATGCAAATAATTTGGAAAGATCTTGGCAAGGCGGTGACTATGGTTCCTTTGGTCTTATTTCATAGTCCGGAAAAATATTAGGCGATAGGGGTCCGGAGGTCCCGGGACCACTCGAAAGGCGTGGGATATAACACACAAAAATATGGGAATCGCGCGGAATTCTAGTTGTTTGGCCGAAAAATGCAAAAAATGAGGAACGATCATGGCGGGGCGGATACTATGGTTCCTTAGGTCGTATTTGATAGTCCGGAAAATTTTTAGGCGATTGGGGTCAGGAGGTCCCGGGACCACTCGGAAGGCGTGGGCTATAGCACACAAAAATATGGGAATTGTGCGGAATTCTAGTTGTTTGTCTGAAAAACACAAAAACTGAGGAACGATCATGGCGGGGTGGATACTATGGTTCCTTAGGTCGTATTTGATAGTCCGGAAAAATTTTAGGCGATAAGGGTCCGGAGGTCTCGGGACCACTCGGAAGGTGTGGGCTATAACACACAAAAATATGGGAATCGCGCGGAATTCTAGTTGTTTGGCCGAAAATCACAAAAAATAAGGAACGATCATGGCGGGGCGGATTCTATGGTTCCTTAGGTCGTATTTGATTGCTCGAAAAAATTTTAGGCGATCGGGGTCCGCGGCTCTTGGGACCACTCGGAATGCGTGGGTATAGCACACGAAAATATGGGAATCGGACGAAATTCTAGGTCTTTTTCAGTAACATGCAAATAATTTGGATAGATCTTGGCAGGGCGGTGACTATGGTTCCTTTGGTCTTATTTGATAGTCCGGAAAAATATTAGGCGATAGGGGTCCGGAGACCCGGGACCACTCGGAAGGCGTGGGCTATAACACACAAAAATATGGGATCGCACGGAATTCTAGTTGTTTGTCCGAAAAACACAAAAAATGAGGAAAGATCATGGCGGGGCGGATACTATGGTTCCTTAGGTCGTATTTGATAGTCCGGAAAATTTTTAGGCGATAGGGGTCCGGAGGTCCCGGGAGCACTCGGAAGGTGTGGGCTATAACACACAAAAATATGGGAATCGCGCGGAATTCTAGTTGTTTGGCCGAAAATCGCAAAAAATAAGGAACGATCATGGCGGGGCGGATACTATGGTTCCTTAGGTCGTATTTGATTGCCCGAAAAAATTTTAGGCGATCGGGGTCCGCGGCTCTTGGGAGCACTCGGAATGCGTGGGTATAGCACACGAAAATATGGGAATCGGGAGAAATTCTAGGTCTTTTTCAGTAACATGCAAATAATTTGGAAAGATCTTGGCAGGGCGGTGACTATGGTTCCTTTGGTCTTATTTCATAGTCCGGAAAAATATTAGGCGATAGGGGTCCGGAGGTCCCGGGACCACTCGAAAGGCGTGGGATATAACACACAAAAATATGGGAATCGCGCGGAATTCTAGTTGTTTGGCCGAAAAATGCAAAAAATGAGGAACGATCATGGCGGGGCGGATACTATGGTTCCTTAGGTCGTATTTGATAGTCCGGAAAAATTTTAGGCGATTGGGGTCAGGAGGTCCCGCGACCACTCGGAAGGCGTGGGCTATAGCACACAAAAATATGGGAATCGCGCGGAATTCTAGTTGTTTGTCCGAAAAACACAAAAAATGAGGAACGATCATGGCGGGGTGGATACTATGGTTCCTTAGGTCGTATTTGATAGTCCGGAAAAATTTTAGGCGATAGGGGTCCGGAGGTCTCGGGACCACTCGGAAGGTGTGGGCTATAACACACAAAAATATGGGAATCGCGCGGAATTCTAGTTGTTTGGCCAAAAATCGCAAAAAATAAGGAACGATCATGGCGGGGTGGATTTTATGGTTCCTTAGGTCGTATTTGATTGCCCGGAAAAATTTTAGGCGATCGGGGTCCGCGGCTCTTGGGACCACTCGGAATGCGTGGGTATAGCACACGAAAATATGGGAATCGGACGAAATTCTAGGTCTTTTTCAGTAACATGCAAATAATTTGGAAAGATCTTGGCAGGGCGGTGACTATGGTTCCTTTGGTCTTATTTGATAGTCCGGAAAAATATTAGGCGATAGGGGTCCGGAGGTCCCGGGACCACTCGGAAGGCGTGGGATATAACACACAAAAATATGGGAATCGCGCGGAATTCTAGTTGTTTGGCCGAAAAATGCAAAAAATGAGGAACGATCATGGCGGGGCGGATACTATGGTTCCTTAGGCCGTATTTGATAGTCCGGAAAAATTTTAGGCGATAGGGGTCAGGAGGTCCCGGGACCACTCAGAAGGCGTGAGCTATAGCACACAAAAATATGGGAATCGCGCGGAATTCTAGTTGTTTGGCCGAAAAATGCAAAAAATGAGGAACGATCATGGCGAGGTGGTTACTATGGTTCCTTAGGTCGTATTTGACTGCCCGAAAAAATTTTAGGCGATCGGGGTCAGTGGGTCCCGGAACCACTTGGAAGGGTGTGCAATAGCACACAAAAATATTGTAATCGGGCGGAATTCTAGTTTTTTGGCCGAAAAATTCAACAAATGAGGAATGATCATGGCTGGGCAGTGACTATGGTTCCTTAGGTCGTATTTGATAGTCCGGAAAAATTTTAGGCGATAAGGGTCCCGAGTTCCCGGGTTCACTTGGAAGGCGTGGGCTATACGACACGAAAATATGGGAATCGCGCGGAATTCTAGTTTTTTGGCCGAAAAACAGAAAAAACTAGGAACGATCATGGCTGGGCGGTGACTATGATTCCTTAGGTCTTATTTGATAGTCTGGAAAAATTTTAGGCGATAGGGGTCCGGAGACCCAGGACCACTCGGAAGGCGTGGGCTATATAACACACAAAAATATTGTAATCGGGCGGAATTCTAGTTGTTTGGCCGAAAAATGCAACAAATGAGGAATGATCATGGCTGGGCGGTGACTTTGGTTCCTTAGGTCGTATTTGATAGTCCGGAAAAATTTTAGGCGATAGGGGTCCGGAGTTCCCGGGTTCACTTGGAAGGCGTGGGCTATAGGACACGAAAATATAGTAATCGCGCGGAATTCTAGTTTTTTGGCCGAAAAACAGAAAAAACTAGGAACGATCATGGCTGGGCGGTGACTATGGTTCCTTAGGTCTTATTTGATAGTCCGAAAAAAATTTAGGCGATAGGGGTCCGGAGACCCGGGACCACTCGGAAGGAGTGGGCTATAACACACAAAAATATGGGATCGCGCGGAATTCTAGTTGTTTGGCCGAAAAACACAAAAAATGAGGAACGATCATGGCAGGGCGGATACTATGGTTCCTTAGGTCGTATTTGCTAGTCCGAAAAAATTTTAGGCGATAGGGGTCCGGAGGTCCCGGGACCACTCGGAAGGTGTGGGCTATAACACACAAAAATATGGCAATCGCGCGGAATTCTAATTGTTTGGCCGAAAGACGCAAAAAATAAGGAATGATCATGGCGGGACGGATACTATTATTCCTTAGGTCGTATTTGATTGCCCGGAAAATTTTTAGGCGATCGGGGTTCGCGGCTCTTGGGACCACTCGGAATGCGTGGGTATAGAACACGAAAATATGGGAATCGGGCGAAATTCTAGGTCTTTTTCAGTAACATGCAAAAAATGTGGAAAGATCTTGACAGGGCGGTGACTATGGTTCCTTTGGTCTTATTTGATAGTCCGGAAATATATTAGGCGATAGGGGTCCGGAGGTCCCGCGACCACTCGGAAGGCGTGGGCTATAACACATAAAAATATGGTAATCGCGCGGAATTCTAGTTGTTTGGCCGAAAAACGCAAAAAGTAAGGAACGATCATGGCGGGGCGGATACTATGGTTCCTTAGGTCGTATTTGATAGTCCGGAAAAATTTTAGGCGATAGGGGTCAGGAGGTCCCGGGACCACTCGGAAGGCGTGGGTTATAACACACAAAAATATGGGAATCGCGCGGAATTCTAGTTGTTTGGCCGAAAAATGCAAACAATGAGGAACGATCATGGCAGGGTGGTTACTGTGGTTCCTTAGGTCGTATTTGATGGCCCGGATAATTTTTAGGCAATCGGGGTTCGGGGTTTCCGGGACCCCTTGGAAGGCGTGGGCTAAAGCACACGAAAATATGGAAATCGCGCGAAATTCTAGTTTTTTGGCTGAAAAACGCAAAAGACTAGGAACGATCATGGCGGGGTGCTGACTAAGGTTCCTTAGGTCGTATTTGATAGTCCGGAAAAATTTTAGGCGATCCGGCTCCGGGGGCCCGACCCACTCGGAAGGCGTGGGCGATAGCACACAAAAATATGAGAATCGGGCGGAATTCTAGTTTTCTGGCCAAAAAATGCAAAAAATTAGGAACGATCATGGCGAGGGGGTTACTATGGTTCCTTAGGTCATAATTGATGGCCCAAAATTTTTTTAGGCGATCCGAGACCGGCGGCCCGGCCCACTCGGAAGGCGTGGGCAATAGCACACAAAAATATGGTAATCGAGCGGAATTCTAGTTTTTTGGCCGAAAACGCAATAAATGAGGAACGATCATGGCGGGGCGGTGACTATGGTTCCTTAGGTCATATTTTATGGCCCGAAAATTTTTAGGCGATCGGGGTCCACGGCTCCCGGGACCACTCGGAAGGCGTAAGCTATAGCACACTAAAATATGCAAATCGCGCGGAGATCTAGTTTTTTGGCCGAAAAATGCAAAGCATTTGGAACGATCATGGTGGGGCGGTGAATATGGTACCTTAGGTCGTATTTGATAGTCCGGAAAATTTTTAGGCGATCGGGGTCCGCGGTTCCCCGGACCACTTGGAAGGCGTTGGTATAGCACTCGAAAATATGGGAATCGGGCGTAATTCTAGTTTTTTGGCTGAAAAACGCAAAAAATTAGGCGATAGGGGTCAGGAGGTCCCGGGACCACTCGGAAAGCGTGGGCTATAACACACAATAATATGGGAATCGCGCGTAATTCTAGTTGTTTGGCCGAAAAACGCAAAAAATGAGGAACGATCATGGCGGGGTGGTTACTATGGTTCCTTAGGTTGTATTTGATGGCCCAGAAAATTTTTAGGCGATCGGGGTTCGGGGTTCCCGGGACCCCTTGGAAGGCGTGGGCTTTGCACACGAAAATATGGAAATCGCGCGAAATTCTAGTTTTTTGTCTGAAAAACGCAAAAGACTAGGAACGATCATGGCGGGGCGGTGACTATGGTTCCTTAGGTCGTATTTGATAGTCCGGAAAATTTTTAGGCGATCCGGCTCCGGGGGCCCGACCCACTCGGAAGGCGTGGGCGATAACACACAGAAATATGGGAATCGGACGGAATTCTAGTTTTTTGCCCAAAAAATGCAAAAAATGAGGAACGATCATGGCGAGGCGGTGACTATGGGGTCCGAAGGTCCCGGAACCACTTGGAAGGGTGGGCAATAGAACACAAAAATATTGTAATCGGGCGGAATTCTAGTTTTTTGGCCGAAAAACGCAACAAATGAGGAATGATCATGGTTGGGCGGTGACTATGGTTCCTTAGGTCATATTTGATAATCCGGAAAAATATTAGGCGATAGGGTTCCGGAGGTCCCGGGACCACTCGTAAGGCGTAGGATATAACACACAAAAATATGGGAATCGCGCGGAATTCTAGTTGTTTGGCCGAAAAATGCAAAGCATTTGGAACGATCATGGTGGGGCGGTTACTATGGTACCTTAGGTCGTATTTTATAGTCCGAAAAATTTTTAGGCGATCGGGGTCCGCGGCTCCCCGGACCACTTGGAAGGCGTGGGTATAGCACACGAAAATATGGGAATCGGGCGTAATTCTAGTTTTTTGGCCGAAATATGCAAAAAATGAGAAACGATGATGGCGGGCCGGTTACTATGGTTCCTTAGGTCGTATTTGATGGCCCGGAAAATTTTTAGGCGATCGGGGTCCGGGGGTCCCGGAACCACTTGGAAGGGTGGGCAATAGCACACAAAAATATTGTAATCGGGCGGAATTCTAGTTTTTTGGCCGAAAAACGCAACAAATGAGGAATGATCATGGCTGGGCGGTGACTATGGTTCCTTAGGTCGTATTTGATAGTCCGGAAAATTTTTAGGCGATAGGGGTCCGGAGTTCCCAGGTTCACTTGGAAGGCGTGGGCTATAGTATACGAAAATATGGGAATCGCGCGAAATTCTAGTTTTTTGGCCGAAAAACGGAAAAAACTAAGAAAGATCATGGCTGGGCGGTGACTATGGTTCCTTAGGTCGTATTTGATAGTCCGGAAAAATTTTAGGCGATAGGGGTCCGGTGGTCCCGGGACCACTCGGAAGGTGTGGGCTAACACACAAAAATATGGGAATCGCGCGGAATTCTAGTTGTTTGGCCGAAAAACGCAAAAAATAAGGAACGATCATGGCGGGGCGGATACTATGGTTCCTTAGGTCGTATTTGATTGCCCGGAAAAATTTTAGGCGATCGGGGTCCGCGGCTCTTGGGACCACTCGGAATGCGTGGGTATAGCACACGAAAATATGGGAATCGGGCGAAATTCTAGGTCTTTTTCAGTAACATGCAAAAAATGTTGAAAGATCTTGGCAGGGCGGTGACTATGGTTCCTTTGGTCTTATTTGATAGTCCGGAAAAATATTAGGCAATAGGGGTCCGGAGGTCCCGGGAACACTCGGAACGCGTGGGCTATAACACACAAAAATATGGGAATCGCGCGGAATTCTAGTTGGTTGGCCGAAAAACGCAAAAATTGAGTAACGATCATGTCGGGGCGGATACTATGGTTCCTTAGGTCGTATTTGATAGACCGGAAAAGATTTAGGCGATAGGGGTCCGGAGACCCGGGACCACTCGGAAGGCGTGGGCTATAACACACAAAAATATGGGATCGCGCGGAATTCTAGTTGTTTGGCCGAAAAACGGAAAAAATGAGGAACGATCATGGCGGGCCGGATACTATGGTTCCTTAGGTCGTATTTGATAGTCCGGAAAAAATTTTAGGCGATAAGGGTCCGGAGGTCCCAGGACCACTCGGAACGCGTGGGCTATAACACACAAAAATATGGGAATCTCGCGGCATTCTAGCTGTTTGGCCAAAAAATGCAAAAAATAAGGAACGATCATGGCGGGGCGGATACTATGGTTCCTTAGGTCGTATTTGATTGCCCGGAACAATTTTAGGCGATCGGGGTCTGCGGCTCTTGGGACCACTCGGAATGCGTGGGTATAGCACACGAAAATATGGGAAACGGGCGTAATTCTAGTTTTTTGGCCGAAATATGCAAAAAATGAGAAACGATGATGGCGGGGCGGTTACTATGGTTCCTTAGGTCGTATTTGACGGCCCGGAAAAATTTTAGGCGATCGGGGTCCGGGGGTCCCGGAACCACTTGGAAGGGTGGGCAATAGCACACAAAAATATTGTAATCGGGCGGAATTCTAGTTTTTTGGCCGAACAACTCAACAAATGAGGAATGATCATGGCTGGGCGGTGACTATGGTTCCTTAAGTCGTATTTGATAGTCCGGAAAAATTTTAGGCGATATGGGTCCGGAGTTCCCGGGTTCACTTGGAAGGCGTGGGCTATAGGACACGGAAATATGGGAATCGCGCGGAATTCTAGTTTTTTGGCCGAAAAATGGAAAAAACTAGGAAAGATCATGGATGGGCGGTGACTATGGTTCCTTAGGTCGTATTTGATAGTCCGGAATAATTTTAAGCGATAGGGGTCCGGAGGTCCCGGGACCACTCGGAAGGTGTGGGCTATAACACACAAAAATATGGGAATCGCGCGGAATTCTATTTGTTTGGCCGAAAAATGCAAAAAATAAGGAACGATCATGGCGGGGCGGATACTATGGTTCCTTAGGTCGTATTTGATTTCCCGGAAAAATTTTAGGTGATCGGGGTCCGCGTCTCTTGGGACCACTCGCAATGCGTGGGTATAGCACAGGAAAATATGGGAATTGGGCGAAATTCTAGGTCTTTTTCAGTAACATGCAAAAAATGTGGAAAGATCTTGGCAGGGCGGTGACTATGGTTCCTTTGGTCTTATTTGATAGTCCGGAAAAATATTAGGTGATAGGGGTCCGGAGGTCCCGGGACCACTCGGAAGGCGTGGGCTATAACACACAAAAATATGGGAATCGCGCGGAATTCTACTTGTTTGGCCCAAAAATGCAAAAAATGAGTAACGATCATGGCGGGGCGGATACTATGGTTCCTAAGGTCGTATTTGATAGTCCGGAAAAATTTTAGGCGATAGGGGTCAGGAGGTCCCGGGACCACTCGGAAGGTGTGGGCTATAACACACAAAAATATGGGAATCGCGCGGAATTCTAGTTGTTTGGCCGAAAATCGCAAAAAATAAGGAACGATCATGGCGGGGCGGATACTATGGTTCCTTAGGTCATATTTTATTGCCCGGAAAAATTTTAGGCGATTGGGGTCCGCGGCTCTTGGGACCACTCGGAATGCGTGGGTATAGCACACGAAAATATGGGAATCGGGCGAAATTCTAGGTCTTTTTCAGTAACATGCAAAAAATGTGGAAAGATCTTGACAGGGCAGTGACTATGGTTCCTTTGGTGTTATTTGATAGTCCGGAAAAATATTAGGCGATAGGGGTCCGGAGGTCCCGGGACCATTCGGAAGGCGTGGGCTATAACACACAAAAATATGGGAATCGCGCGGAATTCTAGTTGTTTGGCCGAAAAACGAAAAAAATGAGGAACGATCATGGCGGGGCGGATACTATGGTTCCTTAGGTCGTATTTGATAGTCCGAAAAAATTTTAGGCGATAGGGGTCAGGAGGTCCCGGGACCACTCGGAAGGCGTGGGCTATAACACACAAAAATATGGGAATCGCGCGGAATTCTAGTTGTTTGGCCGAAAAACGCAAACAATGAGGAACGCTCATGGCGGGGTGGTACTATGGTTCCTTAGGTGTTATTTTATAGTCCGGAAAAACATTAGGCGATAGGGGTCCGGAGGTCCCGGGACCACTCGGAAGGCGTGGGCTATAACACACAAAAATATGGGAATCGCGCGGAATTCTAGTTGTTTGGCCGAAAAACGCAAACAATGAGGAACGATCATGGCGGGGTGGTTACTATGGTTCCTTAGGTCTTATTTGATAGTCCGGAAAAATATTAGGCGATAGGGGTCCGGAGGACCCGGGACCACTCGGAAGGCGTGGGCTATAACACACAAAAATATGGGAATCGCGCGAAATTCTAGTTGTTTGGCCGAAAAACGCAAAAAATGAGGAACGATCATGGCGGGGCGGATACTATGGTTCCTTAGGTCGTATTTGATAGTCCGGAAAAATTTTAGGCGATAGGGATCCGGAGGTCCCGGGACCACTCGGAAGGTGTGGGCTATAACACACAAAAATATGGGAATCTCGCGGCATTCTAGCTGTTTGGCCAAAAAATGCAAAAAATAAGGAACGATCATGGCGGGGCGGATACTATGGTTCCTTAGGTCGTATTTGATTGCCCGGAACAATTTTAGGCGATCGGGGTCTGCGGCTCTTGGGACCACTCGGAATGCGTGGGTATAGCACACGAAAATATGGGAAACGGGCGTAATTCTAGTTTTTTGGCCGAAATATGCAAAAAATGAGAAACGATGATGGCGGGGCGGTTACTATGGTTCCTTAGGTCGTATTTGACGGCCCGGAAAAATTTTAGGCGATCGGGGTCCGGGGGTCCCGGAACCACTTGGAAGGGTGGGCAATAGCACACAAAAATATTGTAATCGGGCGGAATTCTAGTTTTTTGGCCGAACAACTCAACAAATGAGGAATGATCATGGCTGGGCGGTGACTATGGTTCCTTAAGTCGTATTTGATAGTCCGGAAAAATTTTAGGCGATATGGGTCCGGAGTTCCCGGGTTCACTTGGAAGGCGTGGGCTATAGGACACGGAAATATGGGAATCGCGCGGAATTCTAGTTTTTTGGCCGAAAAATGGAAAAAACTAGGAAAGATCATGGATGGGCGGTGACTATGGTTCCTTAGGTCGTATTTGATAGTCCGGAATAATTTTAAGCGATAGGGGTCCGGAGGTCCCGGGACCACTCGGAAGGTGTGGGCTATAACACACAAAAATATGGGAATCGCGCGGAATTCTATTTGTTTGGCCGAAAAATGCAAAAAATAAGGAACGATCATGGCGGGGCGGATACTATGGTTCCTTAGGTCGTATTTGATTTCCCGGAAAAATTTTAGGTGATCGGGGTCCGCGTCTCTTGGGACCACTCGCAATGCGTGGGTATAGCACAGGAAAATATGGGAATTGGGCGAAATTCTAGGTCTTTTTCAGTAACATGCAAAAAATGTGGAAAGATCTTGGCAGGGCGGTGACTATGGTTCCTTTGGTCTTATTTGATAGTCCGGAAAAATATTAGGTGATAGGGGTCCAGAGGTCCCGGGACCACTCGGAAGGCGTGGGCTATAACACACAAAAATATGGGAATCGCGCGGAATTCTACTTGTTTGGCCCAAAAATGCAAAAAATGAGTAACGATCATGGCGGGGCGGATACTATGGTTCCTAAGGTCGTATTTGATAGTCCGGAAAAATTTTAGGCGATAGGGGTCAGGAGGTCCCGGGACCACTCGGAAGGTGTGGGCTATAACACACAAAAATATGGGAATCGCGCGGAATTCTAGTTGTTTGGCCGAAAATCGCAAAAAATAAGGAACGATCATGGCGGGGCGGATACTATGGTTCCTTAGGTCATATTTTATTGCCCGGAAAAATTTTAGGCGATTGGGGTCCGCGGCTCTTGGGACCACTCGGAATGCGTGGGTATAGCACACGAAAATATGGGAATCGGGCGAAATTCTAGGTCTTTTTCAGTAACATGCAAAAAATGTGGAAAGATCTTGACAGGGCAGTGACTATGGTTCCTTTGGTGTTATTTGATAGTCCGGAAAAATATTAGGCGATAGGGGTCCGGAGGTCCCGGGACCATTCGGAAGGCGTGGGCTATAACACACAAAAATATGGGAATCGCGCGGAATTCTAGTTGTTTGGCCGAAAAACGAAAAAAATGAGGAACGATCATGGCGGGGCGGATACTATGGTTCCTTAGGTCGTATTTGATAGTCCGAAAAAATTTTAGGCGATAGGGGTCAGGAGGTCCCGGGACCACTCGGAAGGCGTGGGCTATAACACACAAAAATATGGGAATCGCGCGGAATTCTAGTTGTTTGGCCGAAAAACGCAAACAATGAGGAACGCTCATGGCGGGGTGGTACTATGGTTCCTTAGGTGTTATTTTATAGTCCGGAAAAATATTAGGCGATAGGGGTCCGGAGGTCCCGGGACCACTCGGAAGGCGTGGGCTATAACACACAAAAATATGGGAATCGCGCGGAATTCTAGTTGTTTGGCCGAAAAACGCAAACAATGAGGAACGATCATGGCGGGGTGGTTACTATGGTTCCTTAGGTCTTATTTGATAGTCCGGAAAAATATTAGGCGATAGGGGTCCGGAGGACCCGGGACCACTCGGAAGGCGTGGGCTATAACACACAAAAATATGGGAATCGCGCGAAATTCTAGTTGTTTGGCCGAAAAACGCAAAAAATGAGGAACGATCATGGCGGGGCGGATACTATGGTTCCTTAGGTCGTATTTGATAGTCCGGAAAAATTTTAGGCGATAGGGATCCGGAGGTCCCGGGACCACTCGGAAGGTGTGGGCTATAACACACAAAAATATGGGAATCGCGCGGAATTCTTGTTGTTTAGCCGAAAATCGCAAAAAATAAGGAACGATCATGGCGGGGCGGATACTATGGTTCCTTAGGTCGTATTTTATTGCCCGGAAAAATTTTAGGCGATTGGGGTCCGCGGCTCTTGGGACCACTCGGAATGCGTGGGTATAGCACACGAAAATATGGGAATCGGGCGAAATTCTAGGTCTTTTTCAGTAACATGCAAAAAATGTGGAAAGATCTTGATAGGGCGGTGACTATGGTTCCTTTGGTCTTATTTGATAGTCCTGAAAAATATTAGGCGATAGGGGTCCGGAGGTCCCGGGACCATTCGGAAGGCGTGGGCTATAACACACAAAAATATGGGAATCGCGCGGAATTCTAGTTGTTTGGCCGAAAATCGCAAAATATAAGGAACGAACATGGCGGGGCGGATACTATGGTTCCTTAGGTCATATTTGATTGCCCGGAAAAATTTTAGGCGATCGAGGTCCGCGGCTCTTGGGACCACTCAGAATGCGTGGGTATAGCACACGAAAATATGGGAATCGGGCGAAATTCTAGGTCTTTTTTAGTAACATGCAAAAAATGTGGAAAGATCTTGACAGGGCGGTGACTATGGTTCCTTTGGTCTTATTTGATAGTCCGGAAAAATATTAGGCGATAGGGGTCCGGAGGTCCCGGGACCAGTCGGAAGGCGTGGGCTATAACACACAAAAATATGGGAATCGCGCGGAATTCTAGTTGTTTGGCCGAAAAATGCAAAAAATGAGGAACGATCATGGCGGGGCGGATACTATGGTTCCTTAGGTAGTATTTGATAGTCCGAAAAAATTTTAGGCGATAGGGATCAGGAGGTCCCGGGACCACTCGGAAGGCGTGGGCTATAACACACAAAAATATGGGAATCGCGCGGAATTCTAGTTGTTTGGCCGAAAAACGCAAACAATGAGGAACTATCATGGCGGGGTGGTTACTATGGTTCCTTAGGTCTTATTTGATAGTCCGGAAAAATATTAGGCGATAGGGGTCCGGAGGTCCCGGGACCACTCGGAAGGCGTGGGCTATATCACACAAAAATATGGGAATCTCGCGAAATTCTAGTTGTTTGGCCGAAAAACACAAAAAATGAGGAACGATCATGGCGGGGCGGATACTATGGTTCCTTAGGTCGTATTTGATAGTCCGGAAAATTTTAGGCGATAGGGGTCCGGAGTTCCCGGGTTCACTTGGAAGGCGTGTGCTACAGGACACGAAAATATGGGAATCGCGCGGAATTCTAGTATTTTGGCCGAAAAATAGAAAAAACTAGGAACGATCATGGCTGGGTGGTGACTATGGTTCCTTAGATCTTATTTGATAGTCCGGAAAAATTTTAGGCGATAGGGGTCCGGAGACCCGGGACCACTCGGAAGGCGTGGGCTATAACACACAAAAATATGGGATCGCACGGAATTCTAGTTGTTTGTCCGAAAAACATAAAAAATGAGGAACGATCATGGCGGGGAGGATACTATGGTTCCTTAGGTCGTATTTGATAGTCCGGAAAATTTTTAGGCGATAGGGGTGCGGAGGTCCCGGGAGCACTCGGAAGGTGTGGGCAATAACACACAAAAATATGGGAATCGCGCGGAATTCTAGTTGTTTGGCCGAAAATCGCAAAAAATAAGGAACGATCATGGCGGGGCGGATACTATGGTTCCTTAGGTCGTATTTGATTGCCCGGAAAAATTTTAGGCGATAGGGATCCGGAGGTCCCGGGACCACTCGGAAGGTGTGGGCTATAACACACAAAAATATGGGAATCGCGCGGAATTCTTGTTGTTTAGCCGAAAATCGCAAAAAATAAGGAACGATCATGGCGGGGCGGATACTATGGTTCCTTAGGTCGTATTTTATTGCCCGGAAAAATTTTAGGCGATTGGGGTCCGCGGCTCTTGGGACCACTCGGAATGCGTGGGTATAGCACACGAAAATATGGGAATCGGGCGAAATTCTAGGTCTTTTTCAGTAACATGCAAAAAATGTGGAAAGATCTTGATAGGGCGGTGACTATGGTTCCTTTGGTCTTATTTGATAGTCCTGAAAAATATTAGGCGATAGGGGTCCGGAGGTCCCGGGACCATTCGGAAGGCGTGGGCTATAACACACAAAAATATGGGAATCGCGCGGAATTCTAGTTGTTTGGCCGAAAATCGCAAAATATAAGGAACGAACATGGCGGGGCGGATACTATGGTTCCTTAGGTCATATTTGATTGCCCGGAAAAATTTTAGGCGATCGAGGTCCGCGGCTCTTGGGACCACTCAGAATGCGTGGGTATAGCACACGAAAATATGGGAATCGGGCGAAATTCTAGGTCTTTTTTAGTAACATGCAAAAAATGTGGAAAGATCTTGACAGGGCGGTGACTATGGTTCCTTTGGTCTTATTTGATAGTCCGGAAAAATATTAGGCGATAGGGGTCCGGAGGTCCCGGGACCACTCGGAAGGCGTGGGCTATAACACACAAAAATATGGGAATCGCGCGGAATTCTAGTTGTTTGGCCGAAAAATGCAAAAAATGAGGAACGATCATGGCGGGGCGGATACTATGGTTCCTTAGGTAGTATTTGATAGTCCGAAAAAATTTTAGGCGATAGGGATCAGGAGGTCCCGGGACCACTCGGAAGGCGTGGGCTATAACACACAAAAATATGGGAATCGCGCGGAATTCTAGTTGTTTGGCCGAAAAACGCAAACAATGAGGAACTATCATGGCGGGGTGGTTACTATGGTTCCTTAGGTCTTATTTGATAGTCCGGAAAAATATTAGGCGATAGGGGTCCGGAGGTCCCGGGACCACTCGGAAGGCGTGGGCTATAACACACAAAAATATGGGAATCTCGCGAAATTCTAGTTGTTTGGCCGAAAAACACAAAAAATGAGGAACGATCATGGCGGGGCGGATACTATGGTTCCTTAGGTCGTATTTGATAGTCCGGAAAATTTTAGGCGATAGGGGTCCGGAGTTCCCGGGTTCACTTGGAAGGCGTGTGCTACAGGACACGAAAATATGGGAATCGCGCGGAATTCTAGTATTTTGGCCGAAAAATAGAAAAAACTAGGAACGATCATGGCTGGGTGGTGACTATGGTTCCTTAGATCTTATTTGATAGTCCGGAAAAATTTTAGGCGATAGGGGTCCGGAGACCCGGGACCACTCGGAAGGCGTGGGCTATAACACACAAAAATATGGGATCGCACGGAATTCTAGTTGTTTGTCCGAAAAACATAAAAAATGAGGAACGATCATGGCGGGGAGGATACTATGGTTCCTTAGGTCGTATTTGATAGTCCGGAAAATTTTTAGGCGATAGGGGTGCGGAGGTCCCGGGAGCACTCGGAAGGTGTGGGCAATAACACACAAAAATATGGGAATCGCGCGGAATTCTAGTTGTTTGGCCGAAAATCGCAAAAAATAAGGAACGATCATGGCGGGGCGGATACTATGGTTCCTTAGGTCGTATTTGATTGCCCGGAAAAATTTTAGGCGATCGGGGTCCGCGACTCTTGGGAGCACTCGGAATGCGTGGGTATAGCACACGAAAATATGGGAATCGGGAGAAATTCTAGGTCTTTTTCAGTAACATGCAAATAATTTGGAAAGATCTTTGCAGGGCGGTGACTATGGTTCCTTTGGTCTTATTTCATAGTCCGGAAAAATATTAGGCGATAGGGGTCCGGAGGTCCCGGGACCACTCGAAAGGCGTGGGATATAACACACAAAAATATGGGAATCGCGCGGAATTCTAGTTGTTTGGCCGAAAAATGCAAAAAATGAGGAACGATCATGGCGGGGCGGATACTATGGTTCCTTAGGTCGTATTTGATAGTCCGGAAAAATTTTAGGCGATTGGGGTCAGGAGGTCCCGGGACCACTCGGAAGGCATGGGCTATAGCACACAAAAATATGGGAATCGCGCGGAATTCTAGTTGTTTGTCCGAAAAACACAAAAACTGAGGAACGATCATGGCGGGGTGGATACTATGGTTCCTTAGGTCGTATTTGATAGTCCGGAAAAATTTTAGGCGATAAGGGTCCGGAGGTCTCGGGACCACTCGGAAGGTGTGGGCTATAACACACAAAAATATGGGAATCGCGCGGAATTCTAGTTGTTTGGCCGAAAATCACAAAAAATAAGGAACGATCATGGCGAGGCGGATTCTATGGTTCCTTAGGTCGTATTTGATTGCTCGAAAAAATTTTAGGCGATCGGGGTCCGCGGCTCTTGGGACCACTCGGAATGCGTGGGTATAGCACACGAAAATATGGGAATCGGACGAAATTCTAGGTCTTTTTCAGTAACATGCAAATAATTTGGAAAGATCTTGGCAGGGCGGTGACTATGGTTCCTTTGGTCTTATTTGATAGTCCGGAAAAATATTAGGCGATAGGGGTCCGGAGACCCGGGACCACTCGGAAGGCGTGGGCTATAACACACAAAAATATGGGATCGCACGGAATTCTAGTTGTTTGTCCGAAAAACACAAAAAATGAGGAACGATCATGGCGGGGCGGATACTATGGTTCCTTAGGTCGTATTTGATAGTCCGGAAAATTTTTAGGCGATAGGGGTCCGGAGGTCCCGGGAGCACTCGGAAGGTGTGGGCTATAACACACAAAAATATGGGAATCGCGCGGAATTCTAGTTGTTTGGCCGAAAATCGCAAAAAATAAGGAACGATCATGGCGGGGCGGATACTATGGTTCCTTAGGTCGTATTTAATTGCCCGAAAAAATTTTAGGCGATCGGGGTCCGCTGCTCTTGGGACCACTCGGAATGCGTGGGTATAGCACACGAAAATATGGGAATCGGACGAAATTCTAGGTCTTTTTCAGTAACAGCAAATAATTTGGAAAGATCTTGGCAGGGCGGTGACTATGGTTCCTTTGGTCTTATTTGATAGTCCGGAAAAATATTAGGTAATAGGGGTCCGGAGGTCCCGGGACCACTCGGAAGGCGTGGGATATAACACACAAAAATATGGGAATCGCGCGGAATTCTAGTTGTTTGGCCGAAAAACACAAAAAATGAGGAACGATCATGGCGGGGCGGATACTATTGTTCCTTAGGTCGTATTTGATAGTCCGGAAAAATTTTAGGCGATTGGGGTCAGGAGGTCCCGGGACCACTCGGAAGGCATGGGCTATAGCACACAAAAATATGGGAATCGCGCAAAATTCTAGTTGTTTGTCCGAAAAACACAAAAAATGAGGAACGATCATGGCGGGGTGGATACTATGGTTCCTTAGGTCGTATTTGACTGCCCGGAAAAATTTTAGGCGATAGGGGTCCGGAGGTCTCGAGACCACTCGGAAGGTGTGGGCTATAACACACAAAAATATGGGAATCGCGCGGAATTCTAGTTGTTTGGCCAAAAATCGCAAAAAATAAGGAACGATCATGGCGGGGCGGATTCTATGGTTCCTTAGGTCGTATTTGATTGCTCGAAAAATTTTTAGGCGATCGGGGTCCGCGGCTCTTGGGACCACTCGGAATGCGTGGGTATAGCACACGAAAATATGGGAATCGGACGAAATTCTAGGTCTTTTTCAGTAACATGCAAATAATTTGGAAAGATCTTGGCAGGGCGGTGACTATGGTTCCTTTGGTCTTATTTGATAGTCCGGAAAAATATTAGGCGATAGGGGTCCGGAGGTCCCGGGACCACTCGGAAGGCGTGGGATATAACACACAAAAATATGGGAATCGCGCGAAATTCTAGTTGTTTGGCCGAAAAACGCAAAAAATGAGGAACGATCATGGCGGGGCGGATACTATGGTTCCTTAGGCCGTATTTGATAGTCCGGAAAAATTTTAGGCGATAGGGGTCAGGAGGTCCCGGGACCACTCAGAAGGCGTGAGCTATAGCACACAAAAATGTGGGAATCGCGCGGAATTCTAGTTGTTTGGCCGAAAAATGCAAAAAATGAGGAACGGTCATGGCGAGGTGGTTACTATGGTTCCTTAGGTCGTATTTGACTGCCCGGAAAAATTTTAGGCGATCGGGGTCAGTGGGACCCGGAACCACTTGGAAGGGTGTGCAATAGCACACAAAAATATTGTAATCGGGCGGAATTCTAGTTTTTTGGCCGAAAAATTCAACAAATGAGGAATGATCATGGCTGGGCAGTGACTATGGTTCCTTAGGTCGTATTTGATAGTCCGGAAAAATTTTAGGCGATAGGGGTCCCGAGTTCCCGGGTTCACTTGGAAGGCGTGGGCTATACGACACGAAAATATGGGAATCGCGCGGAATTCTAGTTTTTTGGCCGAAAAACAGAAAAAACTAGGAACGATCATGGCTGGGCGGTGACTATGATTCCTTAGGTCTTATTTGATAGTCTGGAAAAATTTTAGGCGATAGGGGTCCGGAGACCCAGGACCACTCGGAAGGCGTGGGCTATATAACACACAAAAATATTGTAATCGGGCGGAATTCTAGTTGTTTGGCCGAAAAACGCAACAAATGAGGAATGATCATGGCTGGGCGGTGACTTTGGTTCCTTAGGTCGTATTTGATAGTCCGGAAAAATTTTAGGCGATAGGGGTCCGGAGTTCCCGGGTTCACTTGGAAGGCGTGGGCTATAGGACACGAAAATATAGGAATCGCGCGGAATTCTAGTTTTTTGGCCAAAAAACAGAAAAAACTAGGAACGATCATGGCTGGGCGGTGACTATGGTTCCTTAGGTCTTATTTGATAGTCCGGAAAAAATTTAGGCGATAGGGGTCCGGAGACCCGGGACCACTCGGAAGGAGTGGGCTATAACACACAAAAATATGGGATCGCGCGGAATTCTAGTTGTTTGGCCGAAAAACACAAAAAATGAGGAACGATCATGGCAGGGCGGATACTATGGTTCCTTAGGTCGTATTTGCTAGTCCGGAAAAATTTTAGGCGATAGGGGTCCGGAGGTCCCGGGACCACTCGGAAGGTGTGGGCTATAACACACAAAAATATGGCAATCGCGCGGAATTCTAATTGTTTGGCCGAAAAACGCAAAAAATAAGGAATGATCATGGCGGGACGGATACTATTGTTCCTTAGGTCGTATTTGATTGCCCGGAAAATTTTTAGGCGATCGGGGTTCGCGGCTCTTGGGACCACTCGGAATGCATGGGTATAGAACAGGAAAATATGGGAATCGGGCGAAATTCTAGGTCTTTTTCAGTAACATGCAAAAAATGTGGAAAGATCTTGACAGGGCGGTGACTATGGTTCCTTTGGTCTTATTTGATAGTCCGGAAATATATTAGGCGATAGGGGTCCGGAGGTCCCGCGACCACTCGGAAGACGTGGGCTATAACACATAAAAATATGGTAATCGCGCGGAATTCTAGTTGTTTGGCCGAAAAAAGCAAAAAGTAAGGAACGATCATGGCGGGGCGGATACTATGGTTCCTTAGGTCGTATTTGATAGTCCGGAAAAATTTTAGGCGATAGGGGTTAGGAGGTCCCGGGACCACTCGGAAGGCGTGGGTTATAACACACAAAAATATGGGAATCGCGCGGAATTCTAGTTGTTTGGCCGAAAACTGCAAACAATGAGGAACGATCATGGCAGGGTGGTTACTATGGTTCCTTAGGTCGTATTTGATGGCCCGGATAATTTTTAGGCAATCAGGGTTCGGGGTTTCCGGGACCCCTTGGAAGGCGTGGGCTAAAGCACACGAAAATATGGAAATCGCGCGAAATTCTAGTTTTTTGGCTGAAAAACGCAAAAGACTAGGAACGATCATGGCGGGGTGCTGACTATTCCTTAGGTCGTATTTGATAGTCCGGAAAAATTTTAGGTGATCCGGCTCTGGGGGCCCGACCCACTCGGAAGGCGTGGGCGATAGCACACAAAAATATGAGAATCGGGCGGAATTCTAGTTTTCTGGCCAAAAAATGCAAAAAATGAGGAACGATCATGGCGAGGGGGTTACTATGGTTCCTTAGGTCTTAATTGATGGCCCAAAATTTTTTTAGGCGATCCGAGACCGGCGGCCCGGCCCACTCGGAAGGCGTGGGCACACAAAAATATGGTAATCGAGCGGAATTCTAGTTTTTTGGCCGAAAACGCAATAAATGAGGAACGATCATGGCGGGGCGGTGACTATGGTTCCTTAGGTCATATTTTATGGCCCGAAATTTTTAGGCGATCGGGGTCCACGGCTCCCGGGACCACTCGGAAGGCGTAAGCTATAGCACACTAAAATATGCAAATCGCGCGGAGATCTAGTTTTTTGGCCGAAAAATGCAAAGCATTTGGAACGATCATGGTGGGGCGGTGAATATGGCACCTTAGGTCGTATTTGATAGTCCGGAAAATTTTTAGGCGATCGGGGTCCGCGGCTCCCCGGACCACTTGGAAGGCGTTGGTATAGCACTCGAAAATATGGGAATCGGGCGTAATTCTAGTTTTTTGGCCGAAAAACGCAAAAAATGAGGCGATAGGGGTCAGGAGGTCCCGGGACCACTCGGAAAGCGTGGGCTATAACACACAATAATATGGGAATCGCGCGTAATTCTAGTTGTTTGGCCGAAAAACGCAAAAAATGAGGAACGATCATGGCGGGGTGGTTACTATGGTTCCTTAGGTTGTATTTGATGGCCCGGAAAATTTTTAGGCGATCGGGGTTCGGGGTTCCCGGGACCCCTTGGAAGGCGTGGGCTTTGCACACGAAAATATGGAAATCGCGCGAAATTCTAGTTTTTTGTCTGAAAAACGCAAAAGACTAGGAACGATCATGGCGGGGCGGTGACTATGGTTCCTTAGGTCGCATTTGATAGTCCGGAAAATTTTTAGGCGATCCGGCTCCGGGGGGCCCGACCCACTCAGAAGGCGTGGGCGATAACACACAGAAATATGGGAATCGGGCGGAATTCTAGTTTTTTGCCCAAAAAATGCAAAAAATGAGGAACGATCATGGCGAGGCGGTGACTATGGGGTCCGAAGGTCCCGGAACCACTTGGAATGGTGGGCAATAGAACAACAAAAATATTGTAATCGGGCGGAATTCTAGTTTTTTGGCCGAAAAACGCAACAAATGAGGAATGATCATGGCTGGGCGGTGACTATGGTTCCTTAGGTCATATTTGATAATCCGGAAAAATATTAGGCGATAGGGTTCCGGAGGTCCCGGGACCACTCGTAAGGCGTGGGATATAACACCCAAAAATATGGGAATCGCGCGGAATTCTAGTTGTTTGGCCGAAAAATGCAAAGCATTTGGAACGATCATGGTGGGGCGGTTACTATGGTACCTTAGGTCGTATTTTATAGTCCGAAAAATTTTTAGGCGATCGGGGTCCGCGGCTCCCCGGACCACTTGGAAGGCGTGGGTATAGCACACGAAAATATGGGAATCGGGCGTAATTCTAGTTTTTTGGCCGAAATATGCAAAAAAATGAGAAACGATGATGGAGGGCCGGTTACTATGGTTCCTTAGGTCGTATTTGATGGCCCGGAAAATTTTTAGGCGATCGGGGTCCGGGGGTCCCGGAACCACTTGGAAGGGTGGGCAATAGCACACAAAAATATTGTAATCGGGCGGAATTCTATTTTTTTGGCCGAAAAACGCAACAAATGAGGAATGATCATGGCTGGGCGGTGACTATGGTTCCTTAGGTCGTATTTGATAGTCCGGAAAATTTTTAGGCGATAGGGGTCCGGAGTTCCCAGGTTCACTTGGAAGGCGTGGGCTATAGTATACGAAAATATGGGAATCGCGCGAAATTCTAGTTTTTTGGCCGAAAAACGGAAAAAACTAAGAAAGATCATGGCTGGGCGGTGACTATGGTTCCTTAGGTCGTATTTGATAGTCCGAAAAAATTTTAGGCGATAGGGGTCCGGTGGTCCCGGGACCACTCGGAAGGTGTGGGCTAACACACAAAAATATGGGAATCGCGCGGAATTCTAGTTGTTTGGCCGAAAAACGCAAAAAATAAGGAACGATCATGGCGGGGCGGATACTATGGTTCCTTAGGTCGTATTTGATTGCCCGGAAAAATTTTAGGCGATCGGGGTCCGCGGCTCTTGGGACCACTCGGAATGCGTGGGTATAGCACACGAAAATATGGGAATCGGGCGAAATTCTAGGTCTTTTTCAGTAACATGCAAAAAATGTTGAAAGATCTTGGCAGGGCGGTGACTATGGTTCCTTTGGTCTTATTTGATAGTCCGGAAAAATATTAGGCAATAGGGGTCCGGAGGTCCCGGGAACACTCGGAACGCGTGGGCTATAACACACAAAAATATGGGAATCGCGCGGAATTCTAGTTGGTTGGCCGAAAAACGCAAAAATTGAGTAACGATCATGTCGGGGCGGATACTATGGTTCCTTAGGTCGTATTTGATAGTCCGGAAAAGATTTAGGCGATAGGGGTCCGTAGACCCGGGACCACTCGGAAGGCGTGGGCTATAACACACAAAAATATGGGATCGCGCGGAATTCTAGTTGTTTGGCCGAAAAACGTAAAAAATGAGGAAAGATCATGGCGGGCTGGATACTATGGTTCCTTAGGTCGTATTTGATAGTCCGGAAAAAATTTTAGGCGATAAAGGGTCCGGAGGTCCCAGGACCACTCGGAACGCGTGGGCTATAACACACAAAAATATGGGAATCTCGCGGCATTCTAGCTGTTTGGCCAAAAAATGCAAAAAATAAGGAACGATCATGGCGGGGCGGATACTATGGTTCCTTAGGTCGTATTTGATTGCCCGGAACAATTTTAGGCGATCGGGGTCTGCGGCTCTTGGGACCACTCGGAATGCGTGGGTATAGCACACGAAAATATGGGAAACGGGCGTAATTCTAGTTTTTTGGCCGAAATATGCAAAAAATGAGAAACGATGATGGCGGGGCGGTTACTATGGTTCCTTAGGTCGTATTTGACGGCCCGGAAAAATTTTAGGCGATCGGGGTCCGGGGGTCCCGGAACCACTTGGAAGGGTGGGCAATCGCACACAAAAATATTGTAATCGGGCGGAATTCTAGTTTTTTGGCCGAACAACTCAACAAATGAGGAATGATCATGGCTGGGCGGTGACTATGGTTCCTTAAGTCGTATTTGATAGTCCGGAAAAATTTTAGGCGATATGGGTCCGGAGTTCCCGGGTTCACTTGGAAGGCGTGGGCTATAGGACACGGAAATATGGGAATCGCGCGGAATTCTAGTTTTTTGGCCGAAAAATGGAAAAAACTAGGAAAGATCATGGATGGGCGGTGACTATGGTTCCTTAGGTCGTATTTGATAGTCCGGAATAATTTTAAGCGATAGGGGTCCGGAGGTCCCGGGACCACTCGGAAGGTGTGGGCTATAACACACAAAAATATGGGAATCGCGCGGAATTCTATTTGTTTGGCCGGAAAATGCAAAAAATAAGGAACGATCATGGCGGGGCGGATACTATGGTTCCTTAGGTCGTATTTGATTTCCCGGAAAAATTTTAGGTGATCGGGGTCCGCGTCTCTTGGGACCACTCGCAATGCGTGGGTATAGCACTGGAAAATATGGGAATTGGGCGAAATTCTAGGTCTTTTTCAGTAACATGCAAAAAATGTGGAAAGATCTTGGCAGGGCGGTGACTATGGTTCCTTTGGTCTTATTTGATAGTCCGGAAAAATATTAGGTGATAGGGGTCCGGAGGTCCCGGGACCACTCGGAAGGCGTGGGCTATAACACACAAAAATATGGGAATCGCGCGGAATTCTACTTGTTTGGCCCAAAAATGCAAAAAATGAGTAACGATCATGGCGGGGCGGATACTATGGTTCCTAAGGTCGTATTTGATAGTCCGGAAAAATTTTAGGCGATAGGGGTCAGGAGGTCCCGGGACCACTCGGAAGGTGTGGGCTATAACACACAAAAATATGGGAATCGAGCGAAATTCTAGTTGTTTGGCCGAAAAACGCAAAAAATGAGGAACGCTCATGGCGGGGCGGTGACTATGGTTCCTTAGGTCGTATTTGATGGCCCAGAAAATTTTAGGCGATCATGGTCCACGTCTCCCGGGACCACTCGGAAGGCGTAAGCTATATAGCACACTAAAATATGCAAATTGCGCGGAGTTCTAGTTTTTTGGACGAAAAATGCAAAGCATTTGGAACGATCATGGTGGGGCGGTGACTATGGTACCTTAGGTCGTATTTGATAGTCCAGAAAAATTTTAGGCGATCGGGGTCCGCGGCTCCCCGGACCACTTGGAAGGCGTGGGTATAGCACACGAAAATATGGGAATCGGGCGTAATTCTAGTTTTTTGGCTGAAATATGCAAAAAATGAGAAACGATGATGGCGGGGCGGTTACTATGGTTCCTTAGGTCTTATTTGACGGCCCAGAAAAATTTTAGGCGATCGGGGTCCGGGGGTCCCGGAACCCCTTGGAAGGGTGGGCAATAGCAAACAAAAATATTGTAATAGGGCGGAATTCTAGTTTTTTGGCCGAAAAACGAAACAAAAGAGGAATGATCATGGATGGGCGGTGACTATGGTTCCTTAGGTCATATTTGATAGTCCGGAAAAATTTTAGGCGATAGGGGTCCGGAGACCCGGGACCACTCGGAAGGCGTGGGCTATAACACATAAAAATATGGGAATAGAGCGGAATTCTAGTTGTTTTGCCGAAAAACGCAAAAAATAAGGAACGATCATGGCAGGGCGGATACTATGGTTCCTTAGGTCGTATTTGATTGCCCGAAAAAATTTTAGGCGATCGGGGTCCGCGGCTCTTGGGACCACTCGGAATGCGTGGGTATAGCACACGAAAATATGGGAATCGGGCGAAATTCTAGGTCTTTTTCAGTAACATGCAAAAAATGTTGAAAGATCTTGGCAGGGCGGTGACTATGGTTCCTTTGGTCTTATTTGATAGTCCGGAAAAATATTAGGCAATAGGGGTCCGGAGGTCCCGGGAACACTCGGAACGCGTGGGCTATAACACACAAAAATATGGGAATCGCGCGGAATTCTAGTTGTTTGGCCGAAAAACGCAAAAATTGAGTAACGATCATGGTGGGGCGGATACTATGGTTCCTTAGGTCGTATTTGATAGTCCGGAAAAGATTTAGACGATAGGGGTCCGGAGACCCGGGACCACTCGGAAGGCGTGGGCTATAACACACAAAAATATGGGATCGCGCGGAATTCTAGTTGTTTGGCCGAAAAATGGAAAAAATGAGGAACGATCATGGCGGGCCGGATACTATGGTTCCATAGGTCGTATTTGATAGTCCGGAAAAATTTTAGGCGATAAGGGTCCGGAGGTCCCAGGACCACTCGGAACGCGTGGGCTATAACACACAAAAATATGGGAATCTCGCGGAATTCTAGTTGTTTGGCCAAAAAATGCAAAAAATAAGGAACGATCATGGCGGGGCGGATACTATGGTTCCTTAGGTCGTATTTGATTGCCCGGAAAAATTTTAGGCGATCGGGGTCTGCGGCTCTTGGGACCACTCGGAATGCGTGGGTATAGCACACGAAAATATGGGAATCGGGCGTAATTCTAGTTTTTTGGCCGAAATATGCAAAAAATGAGAAACGATGATGGCAGGGCGGTTACTATGGTTCCTTAGGTCGTATTTGATGGCCCGGAAAAATTTTAGGCGATCGGGGTCCGGGGGTCCCGGAACCACTTGGAAGGGTGGGCAATAGCACACAAAAATATTGTAATCGGGCGGAATTTTAGTTTTTTGGCCGAACAACTCAACAAATGAGGAATGATCATGGCTGGGCGGTGACTATGGTTCCTTAAGTCGTATCTGATAGTCCGGAAAAATTTTAGGCGATATGGGTCCGGAGTTCCCGGGTTCACTTGGAAGGCGTGGGCTATAGGACACGAAAATATGGGAATCGCGCGGAATTCTAGTTTTTTGGCCGAAAAATGGAAAAAACTAGGAAAGATCATGGCTGGGCGGTGACTATGGTTCCTTAGGTCGAATTTGATAGTCCGGAATAATTTTAGGCGATAGTGGTCCGGAGGTCCCGGGACCACTCGGAAGGTGTGGGCTATAACACACAAAAATATGGGAATCGCGCGGAATTCTATTTGTTTGGCCGAAAAATGAAAAAAATAAGGAACGATCATGGCGGGGCGAATACTATGGTTCCTTAGGTCGTATTTGATTTCCCGAAAAAATTTTAGGTGATCAGGGTCCGCGTCTCTTGGGACCACTCGCAATGCATGGGTATAGCACAGAAAAATATGGGAATTGGGCGAAATTCTAGGTCTTTTTCAGTAACATACAAAAAATGTGGAAATATCTTGGCAGGGCGGTGACTATGGTTCCTATGGTCTTATTTGATAGTCCGGAAAAATATTAGGTGATAGGGGTCCGGAGGTCCCGGGACCACTCGGAAGGCGTGGGCTATAACACACAAAAATATGGGAATCGCGCGGAATTCTACTTGTTTGGCCAAAAAACGCAAAAAATGAGTAACGATCATGGTAGGGCGGATACTATGGTTCCTTAGGTCGTATTTGATAGTCCGGAAAAATTTTAGGCGATAGGGGTCAGGAGGTCCCGGGACCACTCGGAAGGCGTGGGCTATAACACACAAAAATATGGGAATCGAGCGGAATTCTAGTTGTTTGGCCGAAAAACGCAAAAAATGAGGAACACTCATGGCGGGGCGGTGACTATGGTTCCTTAGGTCGTATTTGATGGCCCAGAAAATTTTAGGCGATCAGGGTCCACGGCTCACGGGACCACTCGGAAGGCGTAAGCTATATAGCACACTAAAATATGCCAATTGCGCGGAGTTCTAGTTTTTTAGCCGAAAAATGCAAAGCATTTGGAACGATCATGGTGGGGCGGTGACTATGGTACCTTAGGTCGTATTTGATAGTCCAGAAAAATTTTAGGCGATCGGGGTCCGCGGCTCCCCGGACCACTTGGAAGGCGTGGGTATAGCATACGGAAATATGGGAATCGGGCTTAATTCTAGTTTTTTTGCCGAAATATGCAAAAAATGAGAAACGATGATGGCGGGGCGGTTACTATGGTTCCTTAGGTTGTATTTGACGGCCCGGAAAAATTTTAGGCGATCGGGGTCCGGGGGTCCCGGAACCACTTGGAAGGGTGGGCAATAGCAAACAAAAATATTGTAATAGGGCGGAATTCTAGTTTTTTGGCCGAAAATGCAATAAATGAGGAACTATCATGGCGGGGCGGTGACTATGGTTCCTTAGGTCTTATTTGATAGTCCGGAAAAATTTTAGGCGATAGGGGTCCGGAGACCCGGGACCACTCGGAAGGTGTGGGTTATAACACAAAAAAATATGAGATCGCGCGGAATTCTAGTTGGTTGGCCGAAAAACACAAAAAATGAGGAACGATCATGGCGGGGCGGATACTATGGTTCCTTAGGTCGTATTTGATAGTCCGGAAAAATTTTAGGCGATAGGGGTCCGGATGTCCCGGGACCACTCGAAAGGTGTGGGCTAACACACAAAAATATGGGAATCGCGAGGAATTCTAGTTGTTTGGCCGAAAAACGCAAAAAATAAGGAACGATCATGGGGGGCAGATACTATGGTTCCTTAGGTCGTATTTGATTGCCCGGAAAATTTTTAGGCGATCAGAGTCCTCGGCTCTTGGGACCACTCGGAATACGTGGGTATAGCACACGAAAATATGGGAATCGGGCGAAATTCGAGGTCTTTTTCAGTAACATGCAAAAATGTGGAAAGATCTTGGCAGGGCGGTGACTATGGTTCCTTTGGTCTTATTTGATAGTCCGGAAAAATATTAGGCGATAGGGGTCCGGAGGTCCCGGGAACACTCGAACGCGTGGGCTATAACACACAAAAATATGGGAATCGCGTTGAATTCTAGTTGTTTGGCTGAAAAATGCAAAACGTGAGTAACGATCATGGCGGGGCGGATACTATGGTTCCTTAGGTCGTATTTGATAGTCCGGAAAAATTTTAGGCGATAGGGGTCCGGAGACCCGGGACCACTCGGAATGCGTGGGTATAGCACACGAAAATATGGGAATCGGGCGTAATTCTAGTTTTTTGGCCGAAATATGCAAAAAATGAGGAACGATCATGGCGGGGCGATACTATGGTTCCTTAGGTCGTATTTGATGGTCCGGAAAAAGTTTAGGCGATCGGGGTCCGGAGGTCCCGGGACCACTCGGAAGGTGTGGGGAATCGCGCGGAATTCTAGTTGTTTGGCCGAAAAACGCAAAAAATAAGGAACGATCATGGCGGGGCGGATACTATGGTTCCTTAGGTCGTATTTGATTGCCCGGAAATATTTTAGGCGATCGGGGTCCGCGGCTCTTGGGACCACTCAGAATGCGTGGGTATAGCACACGAAAATATGGGAATCGTTGGCCGAAAAATGCAAAAAATAAGGAACGATCATGGCGGGCAGATACTATGATTCCTTAGGTCGTATTTGATTGCCTGGAAAAATTTTAGGCGATCGGGGTCCGCGGCTATTTGGACCACTCGGAATGCGTGGGTATAGCACACGAAAATATGGGAATCAGGCGAAATTCTAGGTCTTTTTCAGTATGCAAAAAATGTGGAAAGATCTTGGCAGGGCGGTGACTATGGTTCCTTTGGTCTTATTTGATAGTCCGGAAAAATATTAGGCGATAGGGGTCCGGAGGTCCCGGGAACACTCGGAACGCGTGGGCTATGACACACAAAAATATGGGAATCGCGTGGAATTCTAGTTGTTTGGCCGAAAAACGCAAACATTGAGTAACGATCATGACGGGGTGGATACTATATTTCCTTAGGTCGTATTTGATAGTCTGGAAAAAATTTAGGCGAAAGGGGTCAGGAGGTCCCGGGACCACTCGGAAGGCGAGGGCTATAACACAGAAAAATATGGGAATCGAGCGGAATTCTAGTTGTTTGGCCGAAAAACGCAAAAAATGAGGAACGATCATGGCGGGGTGGTTACTATGGTTCCTTAGGTCGTATTTGATGGCCCAAATTTTTTTTAGGCGATCGGGGTTTGGGGTTACCGGGACCCCTTGGAACGCGTGGGCTAAAGCACACGAAAATATGGAAATCGCGCGGAATTCTAGTTGTTTGGCCGAAAAACGCAAAAATTGAGTAACGATTATGGCGGGGCGGATACTATGGTTCCTTAGGTCGTATTTGATAGTCCGGAAAAATTTTAGGCGATAGGGGTCCGGAGGTCCCGGGACCACTCGGAAGGTGTGGGCTATAACACACAAAAATATGGGAATCGCGCGGAATTCTAGTTGTTTGGCCGAAAAATGCAAAAAATAAAGAACGATCATGGCGGGGCGGACACTATGGTTCCTTAGGTCGTATTTGATTGCCCGAAAAATTTTTAGGCGATTGGGGTCCGCGGCTCTTGGGACCACTCGGAATGCGTGGGTATAGCACACGAAAATATGGGAATCGAGCGAAATTCTAGGTCTTTTTCAGTAACATGCAAAAAATGTGGAAAGATCCTTGCAGGGCGGTGACTATGATTCCTTTGGTCTTATTTGATAGTCCGGAAAAATATTAGGCGATAGGGGTCCGGATACGCGGGACCACTTGTAAGGCGTGGGTATAGCACACGAAAATATGGGAATCGGGCGGAATTCTAGTTGTTTTGCCGAAAAATGCAAAAAATGTGAAACGATCATGGCGGGAAGGTGAATATGGTTCCTTAGGTCTTATTTGATGGCCCAAAAACTTTTTAGGTGATCCGAGTGCGGGGGGCACGGCCCACTCGGAAGGCGTGGGCTATAGCAAGCGAAAATATGGGAATCGCGCGGAATTCTTGTTGTTTGGCCGAAAAATGCAAAAAATAAGGAACAATCATGGCGGGGCGGATACTATGGTTCCTTAGGTTGTATTTTATTGCTCGGAAAAATTTTAGGCGATCGGGGTCCGCGGCTCTTGGGACCACTCGGAATGCGTGGGTATAGCACACGAAAATATAGGAATCGGGCGAAATTCTAGGTCTTTTTTAGTAACATGCAAAAAATGTGGAAAGATCTTGGCAGGGCGGTGACTATGGTTCCTTTGGTCTTATTTGATAGTCCGGAAAAATATTAGGCGATAGGGGTCCGGAGGATGCGGGAACACTCGGAACGTGTGGGTTATAACACACAAAAATATGGGAATCGCGCGGAATTCTAGTTGTTTGGCCGAAAAACGCAAACATTGAGTAACGATCATGACGGGGCGGATACTATCGTTCCTTAGGTCGTATTTGATATTCCGGAAAATTTTTAGGCGAAAGGGGTCAGGAGGTCCCGGGACCACTCGGAAGGCGTGGGCTATAACACAGAAAAATATGGGAATCGAGCGGAATTTTAGTTGTTTGGCCGAAAAACGCAAAAAATGAGGAACGATCATGGCGGGGTGGTTACTATGGTTCCTTAGGTCGTATTTGATGGCCCAAAAAGTTTTTAGACGATCGGGGTTCGGGGTTCGGGGTTACCGGGACCCCTTGGAAGGCCTGGGCTAAAGCACATGAAAATATGGAAATCGCGCGGAATTGTAGTTGTTTGGCCAAAAACGCAAAAATTGAGTAACGATCATGGCGGGGCGGATACTATGGTTCCTTAGGTCGTATTTGATAGTCCGGAAAAACTTTAGGCGATAGGGGTCCGGAGACCCGGGACCACTCGGAAGGCGTGGGCTATAACACACAAAAATATGGGATCGCGCGGAATTCTAGTTGTTTGGCCGAAAAACGCAAAAAATGAGGAACGATCATGGCGGGGTTGTTACTATGGTTCCTTAGGTCGTATGTGATGGCCCAAAATATTTTTACGCGATCGGGGTTCGGGGTTACCGGGACCCCTTGGAAGGCGTGGGCTAAAGCACACGAAAATATGGAAATCGCGTGGAATTCTAGTTGTTTGGCCGAAAAACGCAAAAAATGAGGAACGATTATGGCGGGGCGGATACTATGGTTCCTTAGGTCTTATTTGATAGTCCGGAAAACTTTTAGGCGATAGGGGTCCGGAGGTCCCGGGACCACTCGGAAGGTGTGGGCTAACACACAAAAATATGGGAATATCGCGGAATTCTAGTTGTTTGGCCGAAAAACGCAAAAAATAAGGAACGATCATGGCGGGGCGGACACTATGGTTCCTTAGGTTGTATTTGATTGCCCGAAAAAATTTTAGGCGATCGGGGTCTGCGGCTCTTGGGACCACTCGGAATGCGTGGGTATAGCACACGAAAATATGGGAATCGGGCGAAATTCTAGGTCTTTTTAGTAACATGCAAAAAATGTGGAAAGATCTTGGCAGGGCGGTGACTATGGTTCCTTTGGTCTTATTTGATAGTCCGGAAAAATATTAGGCGATAGGGGTCTGGAGGTCCCGGGAACACTCGGAACGCGTGGGCTATAACACACAAAAATATGGGAATCGCGCGGAATTCTAGTTGTTTGGCCGAAAAACGCAAAAATTGAGTAACGATCATGGTGGGGCGGATACTATGGTTCCTTAGGTCGTATTTGATAGTCCAGAAAAGTTTTAGGCGATAGGGGTCCGGAGACCCGGGACCACTCGGAAGGCGTGGGCTATAACACACAAAAATATGGGATCGCGCGGAATTCTAGTTGTTTGGCCGAAAAACGCAAAAAATGAGGAACGATCATGGCGGGGCGGATACTATGGTTCCTTAGGTCGTATTTGATAGTCCGGAAAAATTTTAGGCCATAGGGGTCAGGAGGTCCCGGGACCACTCGGAAGGCATGGGCTATAACACACAAAAATATGGGAATCGCGCGGAATTCTAGTTGTTTGGCCGAAAAACGCAAAAAATAAGGAACGATCATGGCGGGGTGGTTACTATGGTTCCTTAGGTCGTATTTGATGGCCCGGAAAAATTTTAGATGATCGGGGTTCGGGGTTCCCGGGACCCCTTGGAAGGCGTGGGCTGCATAATAAAATATGGAAATCGCGCGGAATTATAGTTTTTTGGCTGAAAAAAGGCAAAAGACTAGGAACGATCATGGCGGGGAGGTGACTATGGTTCCTTAGGTCGTATTTGATAGTCCGGAAAATTTTTAAGCGATCCGGCTCCGG
Source organism: Nicotiana tomentosiformis (assembly GCF_000390325.3). Lineage (NCBI taxonomy): Eukaryota > Viridiplantae > Streptophyta > Magnoliopsida > Solanales > Solanaceae > Nicotiana > Nicotiana tomentosiformis. The sequence continues at coordinate 354,980 of NW_027174593.1, forward strand.
GGGGCCCGACCCACTCGGAAGGCGTGGGCGATAGCATACAAAAATATGGGAATCGGGCGGAATTCTAGTTTTTTGGCCAAAGAATGCAAAAAATGAGGAACGATCATGGCGAGGAGGTGACTATGGTTCCTTAGGTCTTAATTGATGGCCCGAATTTTTTTTAGGCGATCAGAGTCCGGCGGCCCGGCCCACTCGGAAGGCGTGGGCAATAGCACACAAAAATATTGTAATCGAGCGGAATTCTAGTTTTTTGGCCAAAAAACGCAAAAAATAAGGAACGATCATGGCGGGGCGGATACTTTAGTTCCTTAGGTCGTATTTGATTGACCGGAAAAATTTTAGGCGATATGCAAAAATGTGGAAAGATCTTGGCAGGGCGGTGACTATGGTTCCTTAGGTCGTATTTGATAGTCCGGAAAAATATTAGGCGATAGGGGTCTGGAGGTCCCGGGACCACTCGAGGGGCGTGGGCTATAACACACAAAAATATGGGAATCGCGCGGAATTCTAGTTGTTTGGCCAAAAAACGCAAAAAATGAGTAACGATCATGGCGGGGCGGATACTATGGTTCCTTAGGTCGTATTTGATAGTCCGGAAAAATATTAGGCGATAGGGGTCCGGAGGTCCCGGGACCACTCGGAAGGCGTCGGCTATAACACACAAAAATATGGGAATCGCACGGAATTCTAGTTGTTTGGCCGAAAAACGCAAAAAATGAGGAACGATCATGGCGGGGCGGATACAATGGTTCCTTAGGTGGTATTTTATAGTGCGGAAAAATTTTAGGCTATAGGGGTCAGGAGGTCCCGGGACCACTCGGAAGGCGTGGGCTATAACACACAAAATTATGGGAATCGCGCGGAATTCTATATGTTTGGCCGAAAAACGCAAAAAATGAGGAAATATCATTGCGGGGTGGTTACTATGGTTCCTTAGGTCGTATTTGATGGCCCGAAAAATTTTTAGGTGATCGGGGTTCGGGGTTCCCGGGACCCCTTGGACGGCGTGGGCTTTAGCACACGAAAATATGAAAATCGCGCGAAATTCTAGTTTTTTGGCTGAAAAACGCAAAAGACTAGGAACGATCATGGAGGGGTGGTGACTATGGTTCCTTAGGTCGTATTTGATAGTCCGGAAAAATTTTAGGCGATCCGGCTCCGGGGGGCCCGACCCACCCGGAAGGCGTGGGCGATAGCACACAAAAAAATGGGAATCGGGCGGAATTCTAGTTTTTTGGCCAAAAAATGCAAAAAATGAGGAACGATCATGGCGAGGCGGTGACTATGGTTTCTTAGGACCTAATTGATGGCCCGACAACTTTTTAGGCGATCCGAGTCCGGCGGCCCGGCCCACCCAGAAGGCGTGGGCAATAGCACACAAAAATATGGTAATCGAGCGGAATTCTAGTTTTTTGGACGAAAACCGCAATAAATGAGGAACGATCATGGCTGGGCGGTGACTATGGTTCCTTAGGTCGTATTTGATGGCCCGAAAAATTTTAGGCGATCGGGGTCCACGGCTCCCGGGACCACTTGGAAGGCGTAATCTATAGCACACTAAAATATGCAAATCGCGCGGAGTTCTAATTTTTTTGCCGAAAAATGCAAATGATTTGGAACGATCATGGTGGGGCTGTGACTATGGTACCTTAGGACGTATTTGATAGTCCGGAAAAATTTTAGGCGATCGGGGTCCGCGGCTCCCTGGACCACTTGGAAGGCGTGGGTATAGCACACGAAAATATGGGAATCAGGCGTAATTCTAGTTTTTTAGCCGAAATATGCAAAAAATGAGAAACGATGATGGCGGGGCGGTTACTATGGTTCCTTAGGTCGTATTTGATGGCCTGGAAAAATTTTAGGCGATCGGGGTCCGGGGGTCCCGGAACAACTTGGAAGGGTGGGCAATAGCACACAAAAATATTGTAATCTGGCGGAATTCTAGTGTTTTGGCTGAAAAACGCAACAAATGAGGAATGATCATGGCTGGGCGGTGACTATGGTTTCTTAGGTCGTATTTGATAGTCCGGAAAAATTTTAGGCTATAGGGGTCCGGAATTCCCGGGTTCACTTGGAAGGCGTGGGCAATAGGACACGAAAATATGGGAATCGCGCAGAATTTTAGATTTTTGGCCGAAAAACGAAAAAACCTAGGAAAGATCATGGCTGGGCGGTGACTATGGTTCCTTAGGTCTTATTTGATAGTCCGGAAATATTTTAGGCGATAGTGGTCCGGAGGTCCCGGGACCACTCGGAAGGTGTGGGCTATAACACACAAAAATATGGGAATCGCGCGGAATTCTAGTTGTTTGGCCGAAAAATGCAAAAACAAAAGGAACGATCATGGCGGGGCGGATACTATGGTTCCTTAGGTCATATTTGATTGCCCGGAAAAATTTTAGGCGATCGGGGTCCGCGGCTCTTGGGACCACTCGCAATGCGTGGGTCCCCGGATCACTTGATAGGCGTGGGTATAGCACACTAAAATATTGGGAATCGGGCGAAATTCTAGTTTTTTGGCCGAAATATGCAAAAAATGAGAAACGATGATGGCGGGGCGGTTAGTATGGTTCCTTAGGTCTTATTTGACGGCCCGGAAAAATTTTAGGCGATCGGGGTCCGGGGGTCCCGGAACCACTTGGAAGGGTGGACAATAGCACACAAAAATATTGAAATCGGGCGGAATTCTAGTTTTTTGGCCGAAAAACACAACAAAAGAGGAATTATCATGGCTGGACGGTGACTATGGTTCCTTAGGTCGTATTTGATAGTCCGTAAAAATTTTAGGCGATAGGGGTCCGGAGTTCCCGGGTTCACTTGGAAGGCGTGGGCTATAGGACACGAAAATAAGGGAATCGCGCGGAATTCTAGTTGTTTGGCCGAAAAATGCAAAAAATGAGGAACGATCATGGCGGGGCAGATACTATGGTTCCTTAGGTCGTATTTGATAGTCCGAAAAAATTTTAGGTGATAGGGGTCCGGAGACCCGGGACCACTCGGAAGGCGTGGTCTATAACACACAAAAATATGGGATCGCGCGGAATTCTAGTTGTTTTGCCGAAAAACACAAAAAATGAGGAACGATCATGGCGGGGCAGATACTATGGTTCCTTAGGTCGTATTTGATAGTCCGGAAAAATTTTAGGCGATAGGGGTCCGGAGGTCCCAGGACCACTCGGAAGGTGTGGGCTATAACACACAAAAATATGGGAATCGCGCGGAATTCTAGTTGTTTGGCAGAAAAATGCAAAAAATAAGGAACGATCATGGCGGGGCGGATACTATGGTTCCTTAGGTCGTATTTGATAGTCCAGAAAAATTTTAGGTGATAGGGGTCCAGAGGTCCCGGGACCACTCGGAAGGCATGGGCTATAACACAAAAATATGGGAATCGCGCGGAATTCTAGTTGTCTGGCCGAAAAACGCAAAAAATGAGGAACGATCATGGCGGGGTGGTTACTATGGTTCCTTAGGTCATATTTGATGGCCCGGAAAAATTTTAGGCGATCGGGGTTCGGGGTTCCCGGGACCCCTTGGAAGGCGTGGGCTGCACACGAAAATATGGAAATCGTGCGGAATTATAGTTTTTTGGCTGAAAAACGCAAAAGACTAGGAACGATCATGGCGGGGAGGTGACTATGGTTCCTTAGGTCGTATTTGATAGTCCGGAAAAATTTTAGGCGATCCGGCTCCGGGGGGCCAGACCCACTCGGAAGGCGTGGGCGATAGCATGCAAAAATATGAGAATCGGGCGGAATTCTAGTTTTTTGGCCAAAAAATGCAAAAAATGAGGAACGATCATGGCGAGGCGGTGACTATGGTTCCTTAGGTCTTAATTGATGGCCCAAAATATTTTTAGGCGATCCGAGTCCGGCGGCCTGGCCCACTCGGAAGGCGTGGGCAATAGCACACAAAAATATGGTAATCGAGCGGAATTCTAGTTTTTTGGCCGAAAAACGCAAAAAATAAGGAACGATCATGGCGGGGCGGATACTGTGGTTCCTTAGGTCATATTTGATTGTCCGAAAAAAATTTAGGCGATCGAGGTCCGTGGCTCTTGGGACCACTCGGAATGCATGGGTATAGCACACGAAAATATGGGAATCGGGCGAAATTCTAGGTCTTTTTCAGTAACATGCAAAAAAATGTTTAAAGATCTTGGCAGGGCGGTGACTATGGTTCCATTGGTCTTATTTGATAGTCCGGAAAAATATTAGGCGATAGTGGTCCGGTGGTCCCGGGACAACTCGGAAGGTGTGGGCTATAACATACAAAAATATGGGAATCGCGCGGAATTCTAGTTGTTTGGCCGAAAAACGCAAAAAATAAGGAATGATCATGGCGGGGCGGATACTATGGTTCCTTAGGTCGTGTTTGATTGCCCGGAAATATTTTAGGCGATCGGGGTCCGCGGCGCTTGGGGCCACTCGCAATGCGTGGGTCCCCGGACCACTTGGAAGGCGTGGGTATAGCACACGAAAATATGGGAATCGGGCGTAATTCTAGTTTTTTGGCCGAAATATGCAAAAAATGAGAAACGATGATGGCGGGGCGGTTACTATGGTTCCTTAGGTCGTATTTGACGGCCCGAAAAAATTTTAGGCGATCGGGGTCCGGGGGTCCCGGAACCACTTGGAAGGGTGGGCAATAGCACACAAAAATATTGTAATCGGGCGGAATTCTAGTTTTTTGGCCGAAAAACGCAACAAAAGAGGAATGATCATGGCTGGCCGGTGACTATGGTTCCTTAGGTCATATTTGATAGTCCGTAAAAATTTTAGGCGATAGGGGACCGGAGTTCCCGGGTTCACTTGGAAGGCGTGGGCTATAGGACACGAAAATATGGGAATCGTGCGGAATTCTAGTTGTTTGGCCGAAAAATGCAAAAAATGAGGAACGATCATGGCAGGGTTGTTACTATGGCTCCTTAGGTCATATTTGATGGCCCGGAAAAATTTTAGGCGATCGGGATTCGGGGTTCCCGGGACCCCTTGGAAGGCGTGGGCTGCACACGAAAATATGGAAATCGCGCAGAATTATAGTTTTTTGGCTGAAAAATGCAAAAGACTAGGAACGATCATGGCGGGGAGGTACCTATGGTTCCTTACGTCATATTTGATAGTCCGGAAAATTTTTAGGCGATCCGGCTCCGGGGGCCCCGACCCACTCGGAAGGCGTGGGCGATAGCATACAAAAATATGGGAATCGGGCGGAATTCTAGTTTTTTGGCCAAAAAATGCAAAAAATGAGGAACGATCATGGCAAGGCGGTGACTATGGTTCCTTAGGTCTTAATTGATGGCCCAAAAGGTTTTTAGGCGATCCGAGTCCGGCGGCCCGGCCCACTCGGAAGGCGTGGGCAATAGCACACAAAAATATGGTAATCGAGCGGAATTCTAGTTTTTTGGACGAAAATCGCAATAAATGAGGAACGATCATGGCGGGGCGGTGACTATGGTTCCTTAGGTCATATTTGATGGCCCGGAAAATTTTAGACGATCGGGGTCCACGGCTCCCGGGACCACTCGAAAGGCGTAAGCTGTAGCACACTAAAATATGCAAATCGCGCGGAGTTCTAATTTTTTGGCCGAAAAATGCAAAGCATTTGGAACGATCATGGTGGGGCGGTTACTATGATACCTTAGGACGTATTTGATAGTCCGGAAAATTTTTAGGCGATCGGGGTCCGCGGCTCCCCGGACCACTTGGAAGGCGTGGGTATAGCACACGAAAATATGGGAATCGGGCGTAATTCTAGTTTTTTGGCCAAAATATGCAAAAAATGAGAAAGATGATGGCGGGGCGGTTACTATGGGTCCTTAGGTCGTGTTTGACGGCCCGGAAAAATTTTAGGCGATCAGGGTCCGGGGGTCCCGGAACAACTTGGAAGGGTGGGCAATAGCACACAAAAATATTGTAATCGGGCGGAATTCTAGTTTTTTGGCCGAAAAACGCAACAAAAGAGGAATGATCATGGCTGGCCAGTGACTATGGTTCCTTAGGTCGTATTTGATAGTCCGTAAAAATTTTAGGCGATAGGGGTCCGGAGTTCCCGGGTTCACTTGGAAGGCGTGGGCTATAGGACACGAAAATATGGGAATCGCGCGGAATTCTAGTTGTTTGGCTGAAAAATGCAAAAAATGAGGAACGATTATGGCAGGGCGGATACTATGGTTCCTTAGGTTATATTTGATAGTCCGGAAAAATTTTAGGCGATAGGGGTCCGGAGACCCGGGACCACTCGGAAGGCGTGGGCTATAACACACAAAAATATGGGATCGCGCGGAATTCTAGTTGTTTAACCGAAAAATGCAAACAATGAGGAACGATCATGGTGGGCCGGATACTATGGTTCCTTAGGTCATATTTGATAGTCCGGAAAATTTTTAGGCGATAGGGGTCCGGAGGTCCCAGGACCACTCGGAAGGTGTGGGCTATAACACACAAAAATATGGGAATCTCGCAGAATTCTAGTTGTTTGGCCGAAAAATGCAAAAAATAAGGAACGATCATGGCGAGGCGGATACTATGGTTCCTTAGGTCGTATTTGATAGTCCGGAAAAATTTTAGGCGATAGGGGTCAGGAGGTCCCGGGACCACTCGGAAGGCATGGGCTATAACACACAAAAATATGAGAATCGAGCGGAATTCTAGTTGTCTGGCAGAAAAATGCAAAAAATGAGGAACGATCATGGCGGGGTAGTTACTATGGCTCCTTAGGTCGTATTTGATGGCCCGGAAAAATTTTAGGCGATCGGGGTTCGGGGTTCCCGGGACCCCTTGGAAGGCGTGGTCTGCACACGAAAATATGAAAATCGCGCGGAATTATAGTTTTTTGGCTGAAAAATGCAAAAGACTAGGAACGATCATGGCGGGGAGGTGACTATGGTTCCTTAGGTCGTATTTTATAGTCCGGAAAATTTTTAGGCGATCCGGCTCCGGGGGCCCCAACCCACTCGGAAGGCGTGGGCAATAGCACACAAAAATATGGTAATCGAGCGGAATTCTAGTTTTTTGGACGAAAACCGCAATAAATGAGGAACGATCATGGCGGGGCGGTGACTATGGTTCCTTAGGTCGTATTTGATGGCCCGGAAAATTTTAGGCGATCGGGGTCCACGGCTCCCGGGACCACTCGGAAGGCGTAAGCTGTAGCACACTAAAATATGCAAATCGCGCGGAGTTCTAATTTTTTGGCCGAAAAATGCAAAGCATTTGGAACGATCATGGTGGGGCGGTGACTATGGTACCTTAGGACGTATTTGATAGTCCGGAAAAATATTAGGCGATCAGGGTCCGCGGCTCCCCGGACCACTTGGAAGGCGTGGGTATAGCACACGAAAATATGGGAATCGGGAGTAATTCTAGTTTTTTGGCCGAAATATGCAAAAAATGAGAAACGATGATGGCGGGGCGGTTATTATGGTTCCTTAGGTCGTATTTGACGGCCCGAAAAATTTTTAGGCGATCGGGGTCCGGGGGTCCCGGAACCACTTGGAAGGGTGGGCAATAGCACACAAAAATATTGTAATCGGGCGGAATTCTAGTTTTTTGGCCGAAAAATGCATCAAAAGAGAAATGATCATGGCTGGCCGGTGACTATGGTTCCTTAGGTCGTATTTGATAGTCCGTAAAAATTTTAGGCGATAGGGGTCCGGAGTTCCCGAGTTCACTTGGAAGGCGTGGGCTATAGGACACGAAAATATGGGAATCGCGCGGAATTCTAGTTGTTTGGCCGAAAAATGCAAAAAATGAGGAACGATCATGGCAGGGTTGTTACTATGGCTCCTTAGGTCATATTTGATGGCCCGGAAAAATTTTAGGCGATCGGGATTCGGGGTTCCCGGGACCCCTTGGAAGGCGTGGGCTACACACGAAAATATGGAAATCGCGCAGAATTATAGTTTTTTGGCTGAAAAATGCAAAAGACTAGGAACGATCATGGCGGGGAGGTACCTATGGTTCCTTAGGTCATATTTGATAGTCCGGAAAATTTTTAGGCGATCCGGCTCCGGGGGCCCCGACCCACTCGGAAGGCGTGGGCGATAGCATACAAAAATATGGAAATCGGGCGGAATTCTAGTTTTTTGGCCAAAAAATGCAAAAAATGAGGAACGATCATGGCAAGGCGGTGACTATGGTTCCTTAGGTCTTAATTGATGGCCCAAAAGGTTTTTAGGCGATCCGAGTCCGGCGGCCCGGCCCACTCGGAAGGCGCGGGCAATAGCACACAAAAATATGGTAATCGAGCGGAATTCTAGTTTTTTGGATGAAAATCGCAATAAATGAGGAACGATCATGGCGGGGCGGTGACTATGGTTCCTTAGGTCATATTTGATGGCCCGGAAAATTTTAGACGATCGGGGTCCACGGCTCCCGGGACCACTCGAAAGGCGTAAGCTGTAGCACACTAAAATATGCAAATCGCGCGGAGTTCTAATTTTTTGGCCGAAAAATGCAAAGCATTTGGAACGATCATGGTGGGGCGGTTACTATGATACCTTAGGACGTATTTGATAGTCCGGAAAATTTTTAGGCGATCGGGGTCCGCGGCTCCCCGGACCACTTGGAAGGCGTGGGTATAGCACACGAAAATATGGGAATCGGGCGTAATTCTAGTTTTTTGGCCGAAATATGCAAAAAATGAGAAACGATGATGGCGGGGCGGTTACTATGGGTCCTTAGGTCGTGTTTGACGGCCCGGAAAAATTTTAGGCGATCAGGGTCCGGGGGTCCCGGAACAACTTGGAAGGGTGGGCAATAGCACACAAAAATATTGTAATCGGGCGGAATTCTAGTTTTTTGGCCGAAAAACGCAACAAAAGAGGAATGATCATGGCTGGCCAGTGACTATGGTTCCTTAGGTCGTATTTGATAGTCCATAAAAATTTTAGGCGATAGGGGTCCGGAGTTCCCGGGTTCACTTGGAAGGCGTGGGCTATAGGACACGAAAATATGGGAATCGCACGGAATTCTAGTTGTTTGGCTGAAAAATGCAAAAAATGAGGAACGATTATGGCAGGGCGGATACTATGGTTCCTTAGGTTATATTTGATAGTCCGGAAAAATTTTAGGCGATAGGGGTCCGGAGACCCGGGACCACTCGGAAGGCGTGGGCTATAACACACAAAAATATGGGATCGCGCGGAATTCTAGTTGTTTAACCGAAAAACGCAAACAATGAGGAATGATCATGGTGGGCCGGATACTATGGTTCCTTAGGTCATATTTGATAGTCCGGAAAATTTTTAGGCGATAGGGGTCCGGAGGTCCCACGACCACTCGGAAGGTGTGGGCTATAACACACAAAAATATGGGAATCGCGCAGAATTCAAGTTGTTTGGCCGAAAAACGCAAAAAATAAGGAACGATCATGGCGAGGCGGATACTATGGTTCCTTAGGTCGTATTTGATAGTCCGGAAAAATTTTAGGCGATAGGGGTCAGGAGGTCCCGGGACCACTCGGAAGGCATGGGCTATAACACACAAAAATATGAGAATCGAGCGGAATTCTAGTTGTCTGGCAGAAAAATGCAAAAAATGAGGAACGATCATGGCGGGGTGGTTACTATGGCTCCTTAGGTCGTATTTGATGGCCCGGAAAAATTTTAGGCGATCGGGGTTCGGGGTTCCCGGGACCCCTTGGAAGGCGTGGTCTGCACACGAAAATATGAAAATCGCGCGGAATTATAGTTTTTTGGCTGAAAAATGCAAAAGACTAGGAACGATCATGGCGGGGAGGTGACTATGGTTCCTTAGGTCGTATTTTATAGTACGGAAAATTTTTAGGCGATCCGGCTCTGGGGGCCCCAACCCACTCGGAAGGCGTGGGCAATAGCACACAAAAATATGGTAATCGAGCGGAATTCTAGTTTTTTGGACGAAAACCGCAATAAATGAGGAACGATCATGGCGGGGCGGTGACTATGGTTCCTTAGGTCGTATTTGATGGCCCGGAAAATTTTAGGCGATCGGGGTCCACGACTCCCGGGACCACTCGGAAGGCGTAAGCTGTAGCACACTAAAATATGCAAATCGCGCGGAGTTCTAATTTTTTGGCCGAAAAATGCAAAGCATTTGGAATGATCATGGTGGGGCGGTGACTATGGTACCTTAGGACGTATTTGATAGTCCGGAAAAATATTAGGCGATCGGGGTCCGCGGCTCCCCGGACCACTTGGAAGGCGTGGGTATAGCACACGAAAATATGGGAATCAGGCGTAATTCTAGTTTTTTGGCCGAAATATGCAAAAAATGAGAAACGATGATGGCGGGGCGGTTACTATGGTTCCTTAGGTCGTATTTGACGGCCCGAAAAAATTTTAGGCGATCGGGGTCCGGGGGTCCCGGAACCACTTGGAAGGGTGGGCAATAGCACACAAAAATATTGTAATCGGGCGGAATTCTAGTTTTTTGGCCGAAAAACGCAACAAAAGAGGAATGATCATGGCTGGCCGGTGACTATGGTTCCTTAGGTCGTATTTGATAGTCCGTAAAAATTTTAGGCGATAGGGGTCCGGAGTTCCCGGGTTCACTTGGAAGGCGTGGGCTATAGGACACGAAAATATGGGAATCGCGCGGAATTCTAGTTGTTTGGCCGAAAAATGCAAAAAATGAGGAACGATCATGGCAGGGTTGTTACTATGGCTCCTTAGGTCATATTTGATGGCCCGAAAAAATTTTAGGCAATCGGGATTCGGGGTTCCCGGGACCCCTTGGAAGGCGTGGGCTGCACACGAAAATATGGAAATCGCGCAGAATTATAGTTTTTTGGCTGAAAAATGCAAAAGACTAGGAACGATCATGGCGGGGAGGTACCTATGGTTCCTTAGGTCATATTTGATAGTCCGGAAAATTTTTAGGCGATCCGGCTCCGGGGGCCCCGACCCACTCGGAAGGCGTGGGCGATAGCATACAAAAATATGGGAATCGGGCGGAATTCTAGTTTTTGGCCAAAAAATGCAAAAAATGAGGAACGATCATGGCAAGGCGGTGACTATGGTTCCTTAGGTCTTAATTGATGGCCCAAAAGGTTTTTAGGCGATCCGAGTCCGGCGGCTCGGCCCACTCGGAAGGCGTGGGCAATAGCACACAAAAATATGGTAATCGAGCGGAATTCTAGTTTTTTGGACAAAAATCGCAATAAATGAGGAACGATCATGGCGGGGCGGTGACTATGGTTCCTTAGGTCATATTTGATGGCCCGGAAAATTTTAGACGATCGGGGTCCACGGCTCCCGGGACCACTCGAAAGGCGTAAGCTGTAGCACACTAAAATATGCAAATCGCGCGGAGTTCTAATTTTTTGGCCGAAAAATGCAAAGCATTTGGAACGATCATGGTGGGGCGGTTACTATGATACCTTAGGACGTATTTGATAGTCCGGAAAATTTTTAGGCGATCGGGGTCCGCGGCTCCCCGGACCACTTGGAAGGCGTGGGTATAGCACACGAAAATATGGGAATCGGGCGTAACTCTAGTTTTTTGGCCGAAATATGCAAAAAATGAGAAACGATGATGGCGGGGCGGTTACTATGGGTCCTTAGGTCGTGTTTGACGGCCCGGAAAAATTTTAGGCGATCAGGGTCCGGGGGTCCCGGAACAACTTGGAAGGGTGGGCAATAGCACACAAAAATATTGTAATCGGGCGGAATTCTAGTTTTTTGGCCGAAAAATGCAACAAAAGAGGAATGATCATGGCTGGACGGTGACTATGGTTCCTTAGGTCGTATTTGATAGTTCGGAAAAATTTTAGGCGATAGGGGTACGAAGTTCCCGGGTTCACTTGGAAGGCGTGGGCTATAGGACACGAAAATATGGGAATCGCACGGAATTCTAGTTGTTTGGCTGAAAAATGCAAAAAATGAGGAACGATTATGGCAGGGCGGATACTATGGTTCCTTAGGTTATATTTGATAGTCCGGAAAAATTTTAGGCGATAGGGGTCCGGAGACCCGGGACCACTCGGAAGGCGTGGGCTATAACACACAAAAATATGGGATCGCGCGGAATTCTAGTTGTTTAACCGAAAAACGCAAACAATGAGGAACGATCATGGTGGGCCGGATACTATGGTTCCTTAGGTCATATTTGATAGTCCGGAAAATTTTTAGGCGATAGGGGTCCGGAGGTCCCAGGACCACTCGGAAGGTGTGGGCTATAACACACAAAAATATGGGAATCGCGCAGAATTCTAGTTGTTTGGCCGAAAAACGCAAAAAATAAGGAACGATCATGGCGAGGCGGATACTATGGTTCCTTGGGTCGTATTTGATAGTCCGGAAAAATTTTAGGCGATAGGGGTCAGGAGGTCCCGGGACCACTCGGAAGGCATGGGCTATAACACATAAAAATATGAGAATCGAGCGGAATTCTAGTTGTCTGGCAGAAAAATGCAAAAAATGAGGAACGATCATGGCGGGGTGGATACTATGGCTCCTTAGGTCGTATTTGATGGCCCGGAAAAATTTTAGGCGATCGGAGTTCGGGGTTCCCGGGACCGCTTGGAAGGCGTGGTCTGCACACGAAAATATGAAAATCGCGCGGAATTATAGTTTTTTGGCTGAAAAACGCAAAAGACTAGGAACGATCATGGCGGGGAGGTGACTATGGTTCCTTAGGTCGTATTTTATAGTCCGAAAAATTTTTAGGCGATCCGGCTCCGGGGGCCCCGACCAACTCGGAAGGCGTGGGCAATAGCACACAAAAATATGGTAATCGAGCGGAATTCTAGTTTTTTGGACGAAAACCGCAATAAATGAGGAACGATCATGGCGGGGCGGTGACTATGGTTCCTTAGGTCGTATTTGATGGCCCGGAAAATTTTAGGCGATCGGGGTCCACGGCTCCCGGGACCACTCGGAAGGCGTAAGCTGTAGCACACTAAAATATGCAAATCGCGCGGAGTTCTAATTTTTTGGCCGAAAAATGCAAAGCATTTGGAACGATCATGGTAGGGCGGTGACTATGGTACCTTAGGACGTATTTGATAGTCCGGAAAAATATTAGGCGATCAGGGTCCGCGGCTCCCCGGACCACTTGGAAGGCGTGGGTATAGCACACGAAAATATGGGAATCGGGCGTAATTCTAGTTTTTTGGCCGAAATATGCAAAAAATGAGAAACGATGATGGCGTGGCGGTTACTATGGTTCCTTAGGTTGTATTTGACGGCCCGGAAAAATTTTAGGCGATCGGGGTCCGGGGATCCCGGAACAACTTGGAAGGGTGGGCAATAGCAGACAAAAATATTGTAATCTGGCGGAATTCTAGTGTTTTGGCCGAAAAACGCAACAAATGAGGAATGATCATGGCTGGGCGGTGACTATGGTTCCTTAGGTCGTATTTGATAGTCCTAAACAATTTTAGGCGATAGGGGTTCGGAGTTCCTGGGTTCTCTTGGAAGGCGTGGGCAATTGGAGACGAAAATATGGGAATCGAGCGGAATTCTAGTTGTCTGGCCGAAAAATGCAAAAAATGAGGAACGATCATGGCGGGGTGGATACTATGGCTCCTTAGGTCGTATTTGAATGCCCGGAAAAATTTTAGGCGATCGGGGTTCGGGGTTCCCGGGACCCCTTGGAAGGCGTGGTCTGCACACGAAAATATGAAAATCGCGCGAAATTATAGTTTTTTGGCTGAAAAACGCAAAAGACTAGGAACGATCATGGCGGGGAGGTGACTATGGTTCCTTAGGGAGTATTTTATAGTCCGAAAATTTTTAGGCGATCCGGCTCCGGGGGCCCCGACCCACTCGGAAGGCGTGGGCAATAGCACACAAAAATATGGTAATCGAGCGGAATTCTAGTTTTTTGGACGAAAACCGCAATAAATGAGGAACGATCATGGCGGGGCGGTGACTATGGTTCCTTAGGTCGTATTTGATGGCCCGGAAAATTTTAGGCGATCGGGGTCCACGGCTCCCGGGACCACTCGGAAGGCGTAAGCTGTAGCACACTAAAATATGCAAATCGCGCGGAGTTCTAATTTTTTGGCCGAAAAATGCAAAGCATTTGGAACGATCATGGTGGGGCGGTGACTATGGTACCTTAGGACGTATTTGATAGTCCGGAAAAATATTAGGCGATCAGGGTCCGCGGCTCCCCGGACCACTTGGAAGGCGTGGGTATAGCACACGAAAATATGGGAATCGGGCGTAATTCTAGTTTTTTGGCCGAAAAACGCAACAAATGAGGAATGATCATGGCTGGGCGGTGACTATGGTTCCTTAGGTCGTATTTGATAGTCCTAAAAAATTTTAGGCGATAGGGGTTCGGAGTTCCTGGGTTCTCTTGGAAGGCGTGGGCAATTGGACACGAAAATATGGGAATCGCGCGGAATTTTAGTTTTTTGGCCGAAAAACGAAAAAAACTTGGAAAGATCATGGCTGGGCGGCGACTATGGTTCCTTAGGTTTTATTTGATAGCCCGGAAATATTTTAGGCGATATTGGTCCGGAGGTCCCGGGACCACTCGGAAGGTGTTTGCTATAACACACAAAAATATGGGAATCGCGCGGAATTCTAGTTGTTTGGCCGAAAAATGCAAAAAATAAGGAACGATCATGGCGGGGCAGATACTATGGTTCCTTAGGTCATATTTGATTGCCCGAAAAATTTTTAGGCGATCAGGGTCCGCGGCTCTTGGGGCCACTCGCAATGCGTGGGTCCCCGGACCACTTGGAAGGCGTGGGTATAGCACACGAAAATATGGGAATCGGGCGTAATTCTAGTTTTTTGGCCGAAATATGCAAAAAATGAGAAACGATGATGGCGGGGCGGTTACTTTGGTTCCTTAGGTCTTATTTGACGGCCCGGAAAAATTTTAGGCGATCAGGGTCCAGGGGTCCCGGAACCACTTGGAAGGGTGGACAATAGCACACAAAAATATTGTAATCGGGCGGAATTCTAGTTTTTTGGCCGAAAAACGCAACAAAAGAGGAATGATCATGGCTGGCCGGTGACTATGGTTCCTTAGGTCGTATTTGATAGTCCGTAAAAATTTTAGGCGATAGGGGTCCAGAGTTCCCGGGTTCACTTGGAAGGCGTGGGCTATAGGACACGAAAATATGGGAATCGCGCGGAATTCTAGTTGTTTGGTCGAAAAACACAAAAACTGAGGAACGATCATGGAGGGGCAGATACTATGGTTCCTTAGGTCGTATTTGATAGTCCGGAAAATTTTTAGGCGATAGGGGTCCGGAGGTCCCAGGACCACTCGGAAGGTGTGGGCTATAACACACAAAAATATGGGAATCGCGCCGAATTCTAGTTGTTTGGCCGAAAAACGCAAAAAATAAGGAACGATCATGGCGGGGTGGATACTATGGTTCCTTAGGTCGTATTTGATAGTCCAGAAAAATTTTAGGCGATATGGGTCAGGAGGTCCCGGGACCACTCGAAAGGCAAGGGCTATAACACACAAAAATATGAGAATCGAGCGGAATTCTAGTTGTCTGGCAGAAAAATGCAATAAATGAGGAACGATCATGGCGGGGTGGTTACTATGGCTCTTTAGGTCGTATTTGATGGCCCGGAAAAATTTTAGGCGATCGGGGTTCGGGGTTCCCGGGACCCCTTGGAAGGCGTGGGCTGCACACGAAAATATGGAAATGCAAAAGACTAGGAACGATCATGGCGGGGAGGTGACTATGGTTCCTTAGGTCGTATTTTATAGTCCAGAAAATTTTTAGGCGATCCGGCTCCGGGGGCCCCGACCCACTCGGAAGGCGTGGGCGATAGCATACAAAAATATGGGAATCGGGCGGAATTCTAGTTTTTTGGCCAAAAAATGCAAAAAATGAGGAACGATCATGGAGAGGCGGTGACTATGGTTCCTTAGGTATTAATTGATGGCCCTAAATCTTTTTAGGCGATCCGAGTCCGGCGGCCCGGCCCACTCGGAAGGCGTGGGCAATAGCACATAAAAATATGGTAATCGAGCGGAATTCTAGTTTTTTGGACGAAAACCGCAATAAATGAGGAACGATCATGGAGGGGCGGTGACTATGGTTCCTTAGGTCGTATTTGATGGCCCGGAAAATTTTAGGCGATCGGGGTCCACGGCTCCCGGGACCACTCGGAAGGCGTAAGCTGTAGCACACTAAAATATGCAAATCGCGCGGAGTTCTAATTTTTTGGCCGAAAAATGCAAAGCATTTGGAACGATCATGGTGGGGCGGTGACTATGGTACCTTAGGACGTATTTGATAGTCCGGAAACATTTTAGGCGATCGGGGTCCGCGGCTCCCCGGACCACTTGGAAGGCGTGGGTATAGCACACGAAAATATGGGAATCGGGCGTAATTCTAATTTTTTGGCCGAAATATGCAAAAAATGAGAAACGATGATGGCGGGGCGGTTACTATGGTTCCTCAGGTCGTATTTGACGGCCCGGAAAAATTTTAGGCGATCGGGGTCCGGGGGTCCCGGAACAACTTGGAAGGGTGGGCAATAGCACACAAAAATATTATAATCGGGCGGAATTCTAGTTTTTTGGCCGAAAAATGCAACAAAAGAGGAATGATCATGGCTGGACGGTGACTATGGTTCCTTAGGTCGTATTTGATAGTTCGGAAAAATTTTAGGCGATAGGGGTACGAAGTTCCCGGGTTCACTTGGAAGGCGTGGGCTATAGGACACGAAAATATGGGAATCGCGCGGAATTCTAGTTGTTTGGCCGAAAAATGCAAAAAATGAGGAACGATCATGGCGGGGCGGATACTATGGTTCCTTAGGTCGTATTTGATAGTCCAGAAAAATTTTAGGCGATAGGGGTCCGGAGACCCGGGACCACTCGGAAGGCGTGGGCTATAACACACAAAAATATGGGATCGCGCGGAATTCTAGTTGTTTGGCCGAAAATGCAAAAAATAAGGAACGATCATGGCGGGGCAGATACTATGGTTCCTTAGGTCGTATTTGATTGTCCGGAAAATTTTTAGGCGATCGAGGTCCGCGGCTCTTGGGACCACTCGGAATTCGTGGGTATAACACACGAAAATATGGGAATCGGGCGAAATTCTAGGTCTTTTTCAGTAACATGCAAAAAAATGTGGAAAGATCTTGGCAGGGCGGTGACTATGGTTCCTTTGGTCTTATTTGATACTCCGGAAAAATATTAGGCGATAGGGGTCCGGAGGTCCCGGGACCACTCGGAAGGTGTGGGCTATAACACACTAAAATATGGGAATCGCGCGGAATTCTAGTTGTTTGGCCGAAAAATGCCTAATATAAGGAACGATCATGGCGGGGTGGATACTATGGTTCCTTAGGTCGTATTTGATTGCCCGGAAAAATTTTAGGCGATCGGGGTCCGCGGCTCTTGGGGCCATTCGCAATGCGTGGGTCCCCGGACCACTTGGATGGCGTGGGTATAGCACACGAAAATATGGGAATCGGGCGTAATTCTTGTTTTTTGGCCGAATTATGCAAAACATGAGAAACGATGATGGCGGGGCGGTTACTATGGTTCCTTAGGTCGTATTTGATGGCCCGGAAAAATTTTAGGCGATCGGGGTCCGGGGGTCCCGGAACCACTTGGAAGGGTGGGCAATAGCACACAAAAATATGGTAATCGAGCGAAATTCTAGTTTTTTGGCCGAAAAACTCAACAAAAGAGGAATGATCATGGCTGGCCGGTGACTATGGTTCCTTAGGTCGTATTTGATAGTTCGGAAAAATTTTAGGCGATAGGGGTACGAAGTTCCCGGGTTCACTTGGAAGGCGTGGGCTATAGGACACGAAAATATGGGAATCGCGCGGAATTCTAGTTGTTTGGCCGAAAAATGCAAAAAATGAGGAACGATCATGGCGGGGCGGATACTATGGTTCCTTAGGTCGTATTTGATAGTCCGGAAAAATTTTAGGCGATAGGGGTCCGGAGACCCGGGACCACTCGGAAGGCGTGGGCTATAACACACAAAAATATGGGATAGCGCGGAATTCTAGTTATTTGGCCGAAAAACGCAAAAAATGAGGAACGATCATGGCGGGGCGGATACTATGGTTCCTTAGGTCGTATTTGGTAGTCCGGAAAAATTTTAGGCGATAGGGGTCCGGAGGTCCCAGGACCACTCGGAAGGTGTGGGCTATAACACACAAAAATATGGGAATCGCGCGGAATTCTAGTTGTTTGGCTGAAAAATGCAAAAAATAAGGAATGATCATGGCGGGGCGGATACTATGGTTCCTTAGGTCGTATTTGATAGTCCGGAAAAATTTTAGGCGATAGGGGTCAGGAGGTCCCGGGACCACTCGGAAGGCATGGGCTATAACACACAAAAATATGGGAATCACGCGGAATTCTAGTTGTCTGGCCGAAAAATGCAAAACATGAGGAACGATCATGGCGGGGTGGTTACTATGGTTCCTTAGGTCGTATTTGATGGCCCGGAAAATTTTTAGGCGATCGGGGTTCGGGGTTCCCGGGACCCCTAGGAAGGCGTGGGCTGAACACGAAAATATAGAAATCGCGCGGAATTATAGTTTTTTGGCTGAAAAACGCAATAGACTAGGAACGATTATGGCGGGGAGGTTACTATGGTTCCTTAGGTCGTATTTGATAGTCCGGAAAATTTTTAGGCGATCCGGCTCCGGGTGGCCCGACCCACTCAAAGGAGTGGGCGATAGCATACAAAAATTTGGGAATCGGGCGGAATTCTAGTTTTTTGGCCAAAAAATGCAAAAAATGAGGAACGATCATGGCGAGGTGGTGACTATGGTTCCTTAGGTCTTAATTGATGGCCCAAAATTTTTTTAGGCGACCCGAGTCCGGCGGCCCGGCCCACTCGGAAGGCGTGGGCAATAGCACACAAAAATATGCTAATCGAGCGGAATTCTAGTTTTTTGGTCGAAAAACGCAAAAAATAAGGAACGATCATGGCGGGGTGGATACTATGGTTCCTTAGGTCATATTTGATTGTCCGGAAAAATTTTAGGCGATCGAGGTCCGCGGCTCTTGGGACCACTCGGAATTCGTGGGTATAGCACACGAAAATATGGGAATCGGGCGAAATTCTAGGTCTTTTTCGGTAACATGCAAAAAAATGTGGAAAGATCTTTGCAGGGCGGTGGCTATGGTTCCTTTGGTCTTATTTGATATTCCGGAAAAATATTAGGCGATAGGGGTCCGGAGGTCCCGGGACCACTCGGAAGGTGTGGGCTATAACACACAAAAATATGGGAATCGCGCGGAATTCTAGTTGTTTGGCCGAAAAATGCAAAAAATGAGAAACGATGATGGCGGGGCGGTTACTATGGTTCCTTAGGTCGTATTTGACGGCCCGGAAAAATTTTAGGCGATCGGGGTCCGGGGGTCCCGGAACCACTTGGAAGGGTGGGCAATAGCACACAAAAATATTGTAATCGGGCGGAATTCTAGTTTTTTGGCCGAAAAACGCAACAAATGAGGAATGATCATGGCTGGGCGGTGACTATGGTTCCTTAGGTCGTATTTGATAGTCCGGAAAAATTTTAGGCGATAGGGGTCCGGAGTTCCCGGGTTCACTTGGAAGGCGTGGGCTATAGGACACGAAAATATGGGAATCGCGCGGAATTCTAGTTTTTTGGCCGAAAAACGGAAAAAACTAGGAACGATCATGGCTGGGCGGTGACTATGGTTCCTTAGGTCTTATTTGATAGTCCGGAAAAATTTTAGGCGATAGGGGTCCGGAGACCCGGGACCACTCGGAAGGCGTGGGCTATAACACACAAAAATATGGGATCGCGCGGAATTCTAGTTGTTTGGCCGAAAAACGCAAAAAATGAGGAACGATCATGGCGGGGCGGATACTATGGTTCCTTAGGTCGTATTTGATAGTCCGGAAAAATTTTAGGCGATAGGGGTCCGGAGGTCCCAGGACCACTCGGAAGGTGTGGGCTATAACACACAAAAATATGGGAATCGCGCGGAATTCTAGTTGTTTGGCCGAAAACGCAAAAAATAAGGAACGATCATGGAGGGGTGGTTACTATGGCTCCTTAGGTCGTATTTGATGGCCCGGAAAATATTTAGGCGATCGGGGTTCCCGGGACCCCTTGGAAGGCGTGGGCTGCACACGAAAATATTGAAATCGCGCGGAATTATAGTTTTTTGGCTGAAAAACGCAAAAGACTAGGAACGATCATGGCGGGGAGGTGACTATGGTTCCTTATGTCATATTTGATAGTCCGAAAAATTTTTAGGCGATCCGGCTCCGGGGGCCCCGACCCACTCGGAAGGCGTGGGCGATAGCATACAAAAATATGGGAATCGGGCGGAATTCTAGTTTTTTGGCCAAAAAATGCAAAAAATGAGGAACGATCATGGCGAGGCGGTGACTATGGTTCCTTAGGTCTTAATTGATGGCCCGAAATTTTTTTAGGCGATCCGAGTTCGGCGGCCCAGCCCACTCGGAAGGCTTGGGAAATAGCACACAAAAAATATGGTAATCGAGCGGAATTCTAGTTTTTTTGCCGAAAAACACAAAAAATAAGGAACGATCATGGCGGGGCGGATACTATGGTTCCTTAGGTCGTATTTGATTGTCCGGAAAAATTTTAGGCGATCGAGGTCCGCGACTCTTAGGACCACTCGGAATGCGTGGGTATAGCATACGAAAATATGGGAATCGGTCTTTTTCAGTAACATGCAAAAAAATGTGGATAGATCTGGGCAGGGCGGTGACTATGGTTCCTTTGGTATTATTTGATAGTCCGGAAAAATATTAGGCGATAGGGGTCCGGAGGTTCCGGGACCACTCGGAAGGCATGGGCTATAACACACAAAAATATGGGAATCGCACGAAATTCTAGTTGTTTGGCCGAACAACGCAAAAAATGAGGAACGATTATGGCGGGGCGGATACTATGGTTCCTTAGGTCGTATTTGATAGTCCGGAAAAATTTTAGGCTATAGGGGTCAGGAGGTCCTGGGACCACTCGGAAGGCGTGGGCTATAACACACAAAAATATGGGAATCGCGCGGAATTCTAGTTGTTTGGCCGAAAAACGCAACAAATGAGGAAAGATCATGGTGGGGTGGTTACTATGGTTCCTTAGGTCGTATTTGATGGCCCGGAAAATTGTTAGGCGAGCGTGGTTCGGGGTTCCCGGGACCCCTTGGAAGGCGTGGGCTTTAGCACACGAAAATATGGAAATCGCGCGGAATTCTAGTTTTTTGGCTGAAAAACGCAAAAGACTAGGAACGATCATGGCGGGGTGGTGACTATGGTTCCTTAGGTCGTATTTGATAGTCCGAAAAATTGTTAGGCAATCCGGCTCCGGGGGGCCCGACCCACTCGGAAGGCGTGGGCGATAGCACACAAAAATATGGGAATCGGGCAGAATTCTAGTTTTTTGGCCAAAAAATGCAAAAAACAAGGAACGATCATGGCGAGGTGGTGACTATGGTTCCTTAGGTCCTAATTGATGGCCCGAAATATTTTTAGGCAATCCGAGTCCGGCGGCCCGGCCCACTCGGAAGGCATGGGCAATAGCATACAAAAATATGGTAATCGAGCGGAATTCTGGTTTTTTGGACGAAAACCGCAATAAATGAGGAACGATCATGGCGGGGCGGTGACTATGGTTCCTTAGGTCGAATTTGATGGCCCGGAAAATTTTAGGCGATCGGGGACCACGGCTCTCGGGACCACTTGGAAAGCGTAAGCTATAGCACACTAAAATATGCAAATCGCGCGGAGTTCAAGTTTTTTGGCCGAAAAATGCAAAGCATTTGGAACGATCATGGTGGGGC
This sequence comes from Nicotiana tomentosiformis, assembly GCF_000390325.3. Taxonomy (NCBI): domain Eukaryota; kingdom Viridiplantae; phylum Streptophyta; class Magnoliopsida; order Solanales; family Solanaceae; genus Nicotiana; species Nicotiana tomentosiformis. Next base: position 376,711 of record NW_027174593.1, read on the forward strand.
GGTGACTATGGTACCTTAGGACGTATTTGATAGTCTGAAAAAATTTTAGGCGATCGGGGTCCGCGGCTTCCTGGACCACTTGGAAGGCGTGGGTATAGCACACGAAAATATGGGAATCGGGCGTAATTCTAGTTTTTTGGCCGAAATATGCAAAAAATGAGAAACGATGATGGAGGGGCGGTTACTATGGTTCCTTGGGTCGTATTTGACGGCCCGGAAAAATTTTAGGCGATCGGGGTCCGGGGGTCCCGGAACCACTTGGAAGGGTGGGCAATAGCACGCAAAAATATTGTAATCGGGCGAAATTCTAGTTTTTTGGCCGAAAAACGCAACAAAAGAGGAATGATCATGGCTGGCCGGTGACTATGGTTCCTTAGGTCGTATTTGATAGTCCGGAAAAATTTTAGGCGATAGGGGTCCGGAGTTCCCGGGTTCACTTGGAAGGCGTGGGCTATAGGACACGAAAATATGGGAATCGCGCGGAATTCTAGTTGTTTGGCCGAAAAATGCAAAAAATGAGGAACGATCATGGCGGGGCGGATACTATGGTTCCTTAGGTCGTATTTGATAGTCCGGAAAAATTTTAGGCGATAGGGGTCCGGAGACCCGGGACCACTCGGAAGGCGTGGGCTATAACACACAAAAATATGGGATCGCGCGGAATTCTAGTTGTTTGGCCGAAAAACGCAAAAAATGAGGAACGATCATGGCGGGGCGGATACTATGGTTCCTTAGGTCGTATTTGATAGTCCGGAAAAATTTTAGGCGATAGGGGTCCGGAGGTCCCAGGACCACTCGGAAGGTGTGGGCTATAACACACAAAAATATGGGAATCGCGCGGAATTCTAGTTGTTTGGCCGAAAAACGCAAAAAATAAGGAACGATCATGGCGGGGCGGATACTATGGTTCCTTAGGCCGTATTTGATAGTCCAGAAAAATTTTAGGCGATAGGGGTCAGGAGGTCCCAGGACCACTCGGAAGGCATGGGCTATAACACACAAAAATATGAGAATCGAGCGGAATTCTAGTTGTCTGGCCGAAAAACACAAAAAATGAAGAACGATCATGGCGGGGTGGTTACTATGGCTCCTTAGGTCGTATTTGATGGCCCGGAAAAATTTTAGGCGATCGGGGTTCGGGGTTCCCGGGACCCCTTGGAAGGCGTGGGCTGCACACGAAAATATGGAAATCGCGCGGAATTATAGTTTTTTGGCTGAAAAACGCAAAAGACTAGGAACGATCATGGCGGGGAGGTGACTATGGTTCCTTAGGTCGTATTTGATAGTCCGGAAAAGTTTTAGGCGATCCGGCTCCGGGGGCCCCGACCCACTCGGAAGGCGTGGGCGATAGCATACAAAAATATGGGAATCGGGCAGAATTCTAGTTTTTTGGCCAAAAAATGCAAAAAAATAAGGAACGATCATGGCGAGGCGGTGACTATGGTTCCTTAGGTCTTAACTGATGGCCCGAAATTGTTTTAGGCGATCCGAGTCCAGCGGCTCGGCCCACTCGGAAGGCGTGGGCAATAGCACACAAAAATATTGTAATCGGGCGAAATTCTAGTTTTTTGGCCGAAAAATGCAACAAAAGAGGAATGATCATGGCTGGCCGGTGACTATGGTTCCTTAGGTCGTATTTGATAGTCCGGAAAAATTTTAGGCGATAGGGGTCCGGAGTTCCCGGGTTCAATTGGAAGGCGTGGGCTATAGGACACGAAAATATGGGAATCGCGCGGAATTCTAGTTGTTTGGCCGAACAACGCAAAAAATGAGGAACGATCATGGCGGGGCGGATACTATGGTTCCTTAGGTCGTATTTGATAGTCCGGAAATATTTTAGGCTATAGGGGTCAGGAGGTCCCGGGACCACTCGGAAGGCGTGGGCTATAACACACAAAAATATGGGAATCGCGCGGAATTCTAGTTGTTTGGCCGAAAAATGCAACAAATGAGAAAAGATCATGGCGGGGTGGTTACTATGGTTCCTTAGGTCGTATTTGATGGCCCGAAAAATTTTAGGCGATCGGGGTTCGGGGTTCCCGGGACCCCTTGGAAGGCGTTGGCTTTAGCACACGAAAATATGGAAATCGCGCGGAATTCTAGTTTTTTGGCTGAAAAATGCAAAAGACTAGGAACGATCATGGCGGGGCGGTGACTATGGTTCCTTAGGTCGTATTTGATAGTCCGGAAAATTTTTAGGCGATCCGGCTCCGGGGGGCCCGACCCACTCGGAAGGCGTGGGCGATAGCACACAAAAATATGGGAATCGGGCAGAATTCTAGTTTTTTGGCCAAAAAATGCAAAAAAGGAGGAACGATCATGGCGAGGCGGTGACTATAGTTCCTTAGGTCTTAATTGATGGCCCGAAATTTTTTTAGGCGATCCGAGTCCGGCGGCCCGGCCCACTCGGAAGGCGTGGGCAATAGCACATAAAAATATGGTAATCGAGCGGAATTCTAGTTTTTTGGCCGATAACGCAAAAAATAAGGAACGATCATGGCGGGGCGGATACTATGGTTCCTTAGGTCGTATTTGATTGTCCGGAAAAATTTTAGGCAATAGAGGTCCGCGGCTCTTGGGACCACTCGGAATGCGTGGGTATAGCACACGAAAATATGGGAATCGAGCGAAATTCTAGGTCTTTTTCAGTAACATGCAAAAAAATGTGGAAGGATCTTGGCAGGGCGGTGACTATGGTTCCTTTGGTCTTATTTGATAGTCCGGAAAAATATTAGGCGATATGCGTCCGGAGGTCCCGGGACCACTCGGAAGGCGTCGGCTATAACACACAAAAATATGGGAATCGCACGGAATTCTAGTTGTTTGGCTGAAAAACGCAAAAAATGAGGAACGATCATGGCGGGGCGGATACTATGGTTCCTTAGGTCGTATTTGATAGTCCGGAAAAATTTTAGGCTATAGGGATCAGGAGGTCCCGGGACCACTCAGAAGGCGTGGGCTATAACACACAAAAATATGGGAATCACGCGGAATTCTAGTTGTTTGGCCGAAAAACGCAAAAAATGAGAAAAGATCATGGCGGGGTGGTTACTATGGTTCCTTAGGTCGTATTTGATGGCCCGGAAAATTTTTAGGCGATCGGGGTTCGGGGTTCCCGGGACCCCTTGGAAGGCGTGGGCTTTAGCACACGAAAATATGGAAATCGCGCGGAATTCTAGTTTTTTGGCTGAAAAACGCAAAAAATGAGGAACGATCATGGCGGGGCGGTGACTATGGTTCCTTAGGTCGTATTTGATGGTCTGGAAAATTTTTAGGCGATCCGGCTCTGGGGGGCCCGACCCACTCGAAAGGCGTGGGCGATAGCACACTAAAATATGGGAATCGGGCGGAATTCTACTTTTTGGCCAAAAAATGCAAAAAATGAGGAACGATCATGGCGAGGCGGTGACTATGGTTCCTTAGGTCCTAATTGATGGCCCGAAAACTTTTTAGGCGATCCGAGTCCGGTGGCCCGGCCCACTCGGAAGGCGTGGGCAATAGCACACAAAAATATGGTAATCGAGCGAAATTCTAGTTTTTTGGACGAAAATCGCAATAAATGACGATCATGGCGGGGCGGTAACTATGGTTCCTTAGGTCGTATTAGATGGCCCGGAAAATTTTAGGCGATCGGGGTCCACGGCTCCCGGGTCCACTTGGAAAGCATAAGCTATAGCACACTAAAATATGCAAATCGCGCGGAGTTCTAGTTTTTTGGCCGAAAAATGCAAAGCATTTGGAACGATCATGGTGGGGCGGTGACTATAGTACCTTAGGACGTATTTGATAGTGCGGAAAAATTTTAGGCGATCGGGGTCTGCGGCTCCCCGGACCACTTGGAAGGCGTGGGTATAGCACACGAAAAAATGGGAATCGGGCGTAATTCTAGTTTTTTGGCCGAAATATGCAAAAAATGAGAAACGATGATGGTAGGGCGGTTACTATGGTTCCTTAGGTCGTATTTGACGGCCCGAAAAAATTTTAGGCGATCGGGGTCCGAGGGTCCCGGAACAACTTGGAAGGGTGGGCAATAGAACACCAAAAAAATTATAATCGGGCGGAATTCTAGTGTTTTGGCGGAAAAACGCAACAAATGAGGAATGATCATGGCTGGGCGGTGACTATGGTTCCTTAGGTCCTATTTGATAGTCCGGAAAATTTTTAGGCGATAGAGGTCCGGAGTTCCCGGGTTCACTTGGAAGGCGTGGGCTATAGGACACGAAAATATGGAAATCGCGCGGAATTCTAGTTTTTTGGCCGAAAAACGGAAAAAACTAGGAACGATCATGGCTGGGCGGTGACTATGGTTCCTTAGGTCTTATTTGATAGTCCAGAAAATTTTAGGCGATAGGGGTCCGGAGACCCGGGACCACTCTGAAGGCGTGGGCTATAACACACAAAAATATGGGATCGCGCGGAATTCTAGTTGTTTGGCCGAAAAACAAAAAAAATGAGGAACGATCATGGTGGGGATGATACTATGGTTCCTTAGGTCCTATTTGATAGTCCGGAAAAATTTTAGGCGATAGAGGTCCGGAGTTCCCGGGTTCACTTGGAAGGCGTGGGCTATAGGACACGAAAATATGGAAATCGCGCGGAATTCTAGTTTTTTGGCCGAAAAACAGAAAAAACTAGGAACGATCATGGTTGGGCGGTGACTATGGTTCCTTAGGTCTTATTTGATAGTCCAGAAAATTTTAGGCGATAGGGGTCCGGAGACCCGGGACCACTCTGAAGGCGTGGGCTATTACACACAAAAATATGGGATCGCGCGGAATTCTAGTTGTTTGGCCGAAAAACAAAAAAAATGAGGAATGATCATGGCGGGGATGATACTATGGTTCCTTAGGTCGTATTTGATAGTCCGGAAAAATTTTAGGCGATAGGGGTCCGGAGGTCCCAGGACCACTCGGAAGGTGTGGGCTATAACACACAAAAATATGGGAATCGCGCGGAATTCTAGTTGTTTGGCCGAAAAATGCAAAAAATAAGGAACGATCATGGCGGAGCGGATACTATGGTTCCTTAGGTCGTATTTGATTGCCCGGAAAAATTTTTGGTGATCGGGGTCCGCGGCTCTTGGGACCACTCGGAATGCGTGGGTCCCCGGACCACTTGGAAGGCATGGGTATAGCACACGAAAATATGGGAATCGGGGGTAATTCTAGTTTTTCGGCCAAAATATGCAAAAAATGAGAAACGATGATGGCGGGGCGGTTACTATGGTTCCTTAGGTCGTATATGACGGCCCGGAAAACATTTAGGCGATCGGGGTCCGGGGGTCCCGGAACCACTTGGAAGGGTGGGGAATAGCACACAAAAATATTGTAATCGGGCGGAATTCTAGTTTTTTGGCCAAAAAACGCAACAAATGAGGAATGATCATAGCTGGGCGGTGACTATGGTTCCTTAGGTCGTATTTAATAGTCCGTAAAAATTTTAGGCGATAGGGGTCCGGAGTTCTTGGGTTCACTTGGAAGGCGTGGGCTATAGGACACGAAAATATGGGAATCGCGCGGAATTCTAGTTGTTTGGCCGAAAAACGTAAAAAATGAGGAACGATCATGGCGTGGCGGATACTATGGTTCCTTAGGTCGTATTTGATAGTCCGGCAAAATTTTAGGCGATAGGGGTCCGGAGGTCCCGGGACCACTCGGAAGGTGTGGGCTATAACACACAAAAATATGGGGATCGCGCGGAATTCTAGTTGTTTGGCCGAAAAACAAAATAAATAAGGAACAATCATGGCGGGGAGGATGCTATGGTTCCTTAGGTCGTATTTGATTGCCCGTAAAAGTTTTAGGCGATCGGGGTCTGCGGCTCCCCGGACCACTTGGAAAGCGTGGGTATAGCACACGAAAATATGGGAATCGGGCGTAATTCTAGTTTTTTGGTCAAAAAATGCAAAAAATGAGAAACGATGATGGCAGGGCGGTTACTATGGTTCCTTAGGCCGTATTTGACGGCCCGGAAAAAGTTTAGTCGATCGGGGTCCGGGGTTCCCGGAACCACTTGGAAGGGTGGGCAATAGCACACAAAAATATTGTAATCGGGCGGAATTCTAGTTTTTTGGCCGAAAAACGCAATAAATGAGGAATGATCATGGCTGGGCGGTGACTATGATTCCTTAGGTCGTATTTGATAGTCCGGAAAAATTTTAGGCGACAGGGATCCGGAGTTCCCGGGTTCACTTGGAAGGCGTGGGCTATAGGACACGAAAATATGGGAATCGCGCGGAATTCTAGTTTTTTAACCGAAAAACGGAAAATACTAGGAACGATATGGCTGAGCGGTGACTATGGTTCCTTAGCTCTTATTTGATAGTCCGGAAAATTTTTAGGCGATCGGGGTCCGCGGCTCTTGGGACCACTCGGAATGCGTGGGTATAGCACACTAAAATATGGGAATCGGGCGAAATTCTAGTTGTTTGGCTGAAAAACGCAAAAAATGAGGAACGATCATGGCGGGGCGGATACTATGGTTCCTTAGGTCGTATTTGATAGTCCGGAAAATTTTTAGGCGATCGGGGTCCGGTCGTCCCGGGACCCCTCGGAAGGCGTGGGCTAAAGCACACGAAAATATGGAATCGCGCGGAATTCAAGTTGTTTGGCCGAAAAACGCAAAAGACTAGGAATTATCATGGCGGGGCGGTGACTATGGTTCCTTAGGTCGTATTTGATAGTCCAAAAAATTGTTAGGCGATCCGGCTCCGGGGAGCCCGACCCACTCGGAAGGCGTGGGCGATAGCACACAAAAATATGGAAATCGGGCGGAATTCTAGTTTTTTGGCCAAAAAATGCAAAAAATGAGGAACGATCATGGCGAGGAGGTGACTATGGTTCCTTAGGTCGTATTTGATGGCCCGGAAAATTTTAGGCGATCGGGGTCCATGACTCCCGGGACCACTCGGAAGGCGTAAGCTATAGCACACGAAAATATGCAAATCGCGCGGAGTTCTAGTTTTTTGGCCGAAAAATGCAAAGCATTTAGAACGATCATGGTGGGGCGGTGACTATGGTACCTTAGGTCATATTTGATAGTCCGGAAAAATTTTAGGCGATCGGGGTCTGCGGCTCCCTGGACCACTTGGAAGGCTTGGGTATAGCACACGAAAATATGGGAATCGGGCGTAATTCTAGAATTTTGGTCGAAAAATGCAAAAAATGAGAAACGATGATGGCAGGGCGGTTACTATGGTTCCTTAGGTCGTATTAGACGGCCCGAAAAAATTTTAGTGGATCGGGGTCCGGGGGTCCCGGAACCACTTGGAAGGGTGGGCAATAGCACACAAAAATATTGTAATCGGGCGGAATTCTAGTTTTTTGGCCGAAAAATGCAACAAACGAGGAATGATCATGGCTGGGCGGTGACTATGGTTCCTTAGGTCGTATTTGATGGCCCGGAAAATTTTAGGCGATCGGGGTCCACGACTCCCGGGACCACTCGGAAGGCGTAAGCTATAGCACACGAAAATATGCAAATCGCTTGGAGTTCTAGTTTTTTGGCCGAAAAATGCAAAGCATTTAGAGTGATCATGGTGGGGCGGTGACTATGATACCTTAGGTCGTATTTGAGAGTCCGGAAAATTTTTAGGCGATCGGGGTCTGCGGCTCCCCGGACCACTTGGAAGGCGTGGGTATAGCACACGAAAATATGGGAATCGGGCGTAATTCTAGTTTTTTGGTCGACAAATGCAAAAAATGAGAAACGATGATGGCAGGGCGGTTACTATGGTTCGTTAGGTCGTATTTGACGGCCCAGAAAAAGTTTAGTCGATCGGGGTCCGGGGGTCCCGGAACCACTTGGAAGGGTGGGCAATAGCACACAATAATATTGTAATCGGGAGGAATTCTAGTTTTTTGGCCAGAAAAAGCAACAAATGAGGAATGATCATGGCTGGGCGGTGACTATGGTTCCTTAGGTCGTATTTGATGGCCCGGAAAATTTTAGGCGATCGGGGTCCACGACTCCCGGGACCACTCGGAAGGCGTAAGCTATAGCACACGAAAATATGCAAATCGCGTGGAGTTCTAGTTTTTTGGCCGAAAAATGCAAAGCATTTAGAACGATCATGGTGGGGCGGTGACTATGATACCTTAGGTCGTATTTGATAGTCCGGAAAAATTTTAGGCGATCGGGGTCTGCGGCTCCCCGGACCACTTGGAAGGCGTGGGTATAGCACACGAAAATATGGGAATCGGGCGTAATTCTAGTTTTTTGGTCGAAAAATGCAAAAAATGAGAAACGATGATGGCAGGGCGGTTACTATGGTTCCTTGGGTCGTATTTGACGGCCCGGAAAAATTTTAGTCGATCGGGGTCCGGTGGTCCCGGAGCCACTTGGAAGGGTGGGAAATAGCACACAAATATATTGTAATCGGGCGGAATTCTAGTTTTTTGGCCGAAACACGCAATAAATGAGGAATGATCATGGCTGGGCGGTGACTATGGTTCCTTAGGTCGTATTTGATAGTCCGGAAAAATTTTAGGCGACAGGGGTCCGGAGTTCCCGGGTTCACTTGGAAGGCGTGGGCTATAGGACACGAAAATATGGGAATCGCGCGGAATTCTAGTTTTTTGGCCGAAAAATGAAAAAAACTAGGAACGATATGGCTGGGCGGTGACTATGGTTCCTTAGGTCTTATTTGATAGTTCGGAAAATTTTTAGGCGATCGGGGTCCGCGGCTCATGGGACCACTCGGAATGCGTGGGTATAGCACACAAAAATATGGGAATCGGGCGAAATTCTAGTTGTTTGGCCGAAAAATGCAAACAATGAGGAACGATCATGGCGGGGCGGATACTATGGTTCCTTAGGTCGCATTTGATAGTCCGAAAATTTTTTAGGTGATCGGGGTCCGGTGGTCCCGGGACCCCTCGAAAGGCGTGGGCTAAAGCACACGAAAATATGGAATCGCGCGGAATTCTAGTTGTTTGGCCGAAAAACGCAAAAGACTTGGAATGATCATGGCGGTGCGGTGACTATGGTTCTTTAGGTCGTATTTGATAGTCCGGAAAATTTTTAGGCGATCCGGCTCCGGGGAGCCCGACCCACTCGGAAGGCGTGGGCGATAGCACACAAAAATATGGAAATCGGGCGGAATTCTAGTTTTTTGGCCAAAAAATGCAACAAATGAGGAACGATCATGGAGAGGCGGTGACTATGGTTCCTTAGGTCGTATTTGATGGCCTGGAAAATTTTAGGCGATCGGGGTCCACGACTCCCGGGACCACTCGGAAGGCGTAAGCTATAGCGCACGAAAATATGCAAATCGCGCGGAGTTTTAGTTTTTTGGCCGAAAAATGCAAAGCATTTAGAACGATCATGGTGGGGTGGTGACTATGGTACCTTAGGTCGTATTTGATAGTCCGGAAAATTTTTAGGCGATCGGGGTCTGCGGCTCCCCGGACCACTTGGAAGGCGTGGGTATAGCACACGAAAATATGGGAATCAGGCGTAATTCTAGTTTTTTGGTCGAAAAATGCAAAAAAAATGAGAAACAATGATGGCAGGGCGGTTACTATGGTTCCTTAGGTCGTATTTGACGGCCCGGAAAAATTTTAGTCGATCGGGGTCCGGGGGTCCCGGAACCACTTGGAAGGGTGGGCAATAGCACACAAAAATATTGTAATCGGGCGGAATTCTAGTTGTTTGGCCGAAAAATGCAAAAAATAAGGAACGATCATGGCGGAGCAGATACTATGGTTCCTTAGGTCGTATTTGATTGCCCGGAAAAATTTTTGGCGATCGGGGTCCGCGGCTCTTGGGACCACTCGTAAGGCGTAAGCTATAGCACACGAAAATATGCAAATCGCATGGAGTTCTAGTTTTTTGGTCGAAAAATGCAAAAAATGAGGAACGATCATGGAGAGGCGGTGACTATGATACCTTAGGTCGTATTTGATGGCCCGGAAATTTTTTAGGCGATCGAGGTCTGCGGCTCCCCGGACCACTTGGAAGGCGTGGGTATAGCACACGAAAATATGGGAATCGGGCGTAATTCTAGTTTTTTGGTCGAAAAATGCAAAAAATGAGAAACGATGATGGCAGGGCGGTTACTATGGTTCCTTGGGTCGTATTTGACGGCCCGGAAAAATTTTAGTCGATCGGGGTCCGGTGGTCCCGGAACCACTTGGAAGGGTGGGAAATAGCACACAAATATATTGTAATCGGGCGGAATTCTAGTTTTTTGGCCGAAACACGCAATAAATGAGGAATGATCATGGCTGGGCGGTGACTATGGTTCCTTAGGTCGTATTTGATAGTTCGGAAAAATTTTAGGCGACAGGGGTCCGGAGTTCCCGGGTTCACTTGGAAGGCGTGGGCTATAGGACACGAAAATATGGGAATCGCGCGGAATTCTAGTTTTTTGGCCGAAAAATGAAAAACACTAGGAACGATATGGCTGGGCGGTGACTATGGTTCCTTAGGTCTTATTTGATAGTTCGGAAAATTTTTAGGCGATCGGGGTCCGCGGCTCTTGGGACCACTCGGAATGCGTGGCTATAGCACACAAAAATATGGGAATTGGGCGAAATTCTAGTGGTTTGGCCGAAAAACTCAAACAATGAGGAACGATCATGGCGGGGCGGATACTATGGTTCCTTAGGTCGTATTTGATAGTCCGGAAAATATTTAGGCGATCGGGGTCCGGTGGTCCCGGGACCCCTCGAAAGGCGTGGGCTAAAGCACACGAAAATATGGAATCGCGCGGAATTCTAGTTGTTTGGCCGAAAAATGCAAAAGACTTGGAATGATCATGGCGGTGCGGTGACTATGGTTCTTTAGGTCGTATTTGATAGTCCGGAAAATTTTTAGGCGATCCGGCTCCGGGGAGCCCGACCCACTCGGAAGGCGTGGGCGATAGCACACAAAAATATGGAAATCGGGCGGAATTCTAGTTTTTTGGCCAAAAAATGCAAAAAATGAGGAACAATCATGGAGAGGCGGTGACTATGGTTCCTTAGGTCGTATTTGATGGCCCGGAAAATTTTAGGCGATCGGGGTCCACGACTCCCGGGACCACTCGGAAGGCGTAAGCTATAGCACACGAAAATATGCAAATCGCGCGGAGTTCTAGTTTTTTGGCCGAAAAATGCAAAGCATTTAGAACGATCATGGTGGGGCGGTGACTATGGTACCTTAGGTCGTATTTGATAGTCCGGAAAATTTTTAGGCGATCGGGGTCTGCGGCTCCCCGGATCACTTGGAAGGCGTGGGTATAGCACACGAAAATATGGGAATCGGGCGTAATTCTAGTTTTTTGGTCGAAAAATGCAAAAAATGAGAAACGATGATGGCAGGGCGGTTACTATGGTTCCTTAGGTCGTATTTGACGGCCCGGAAAAAATTTTAGTCGATCGGGTCCGGGGGTCCCGGAACCACTTGGAAGGGTGGGCAATAGCACATAAAAATATTGTAATCGGGCGGAATTCTAGTTTTTTGGCCGAAAAATGCAACAAATGAGGAATGATCATGGCTGGGCGGTGACTATGGTTCCTTAGGTCGTATTTGATGGCCCGGAAAATTTTTTGGCGATCGGGGTCCACGACTCCCGGGACCACTCGTAAGGCGTAAGCTATAGCACACGAAAATATGCAAATCGCGTGGAGTTCTAGTTTTTTGGCCGAAAAATGCAAAAAATGAGGAACGATCATGGAGAGGCAGTGACTATGATACCTTAGGTCGTATTTGATGGCCCGGAAAATTTTTAGGCGATCGAGGTCTGCGGCTCCCCGGACCACTTGGAAGGCGTGGGTATAGCACACGAAAATATGGGAATCGGGCGTAATTCTAGTTTTTTGGTCGAAAAATGCAAAAAATGAGAAACGATGATGGCAAGGCGGTTACTATGGTTCCTTAGGTCGTATTTGACGGCCCGGAAAAATTTTAGTCGATCGGGGTCCGGGGGTCCCGGAACCACTTGGAAGGGTGGGCAATTGCACACAAAAATATTGTAATCGGGCGGAATTCTAGTTTTTTGGCCGAAAAATGCAACAAATGAGGAATGATCATGGCTGGGCGGTGACTATGGTTCCTTAGGTCGTATTTGATGGCCCGGAAAAATTTTTGGCGATCGGGGTCCACGACTCCCGGGACCACTCGTAAGGCGTAAGCTATAGCACACGAAAATATGCAAATCGCATGGAGTTCTAGTTTTTTGGCCGAAAAATGCAAAAAATGAGGAACGATCATGGAGAGGCGGTGACTATGATACCTTAGGTCGTATTTGATGGCCCGGAAATTTTTTAGGCGATCGAGGTCTGCGGCTCCCCGGACCACTTGGAAGGCGTGGGTATAGCGCACGAAAATATGGGAATCGGGCGTAATTCTAGTTTTTTGGTCGAAAAATGCAAAAAATGAGAAACGATGATGGCAGGGCGGTTACTATGGTTCCTTGGGTCGTATTTGACGGCCCGGAAAAATTTTAGTCGATCGGGGTCCGGTGGTCCCGGAGCCACTTGGAAGGGTGGGAAATAGCACACAAATATATTGTAATCGGGCGGAATTCTAGTTTTTTGGCCGAAACACGCAATAAATGAGGAATGATCATGGCTGGGCGGTGACTATGGTTCCTTAGGTCGTATTTGATAGTCCGGAAAAATTTTAGGCGACAGGGGTCCGGAGTTCCCGGGTTCACTTGGAAGGCGTGGGCGATAGCACACAAAAATATGGGAATCGGGCGAAATTCTAGTTCTTTTTCAGTAACATGCAAAAAATGTGGAAAGATCTTGGCAGGGCTGTGACTATGTTTCCTTTGGTCTTATTTGATAGTCCGGAAAAATATTAGTCTATAGGGGTCCGGAGGTCCCGGGACCACTCGGAACGCGTGGGCTATAACACAAAAAAATATGGGAATCGCGCGGAATTCTAGTTGTTTGGCCGAAAAATGCAACAAATGAGGAATGATCATGGCGGGGCGGATACTATGGTTCCTTAGGTCGTATTTGATAGTCCGGAAAAATTTTAGGCGATAGGGGTCAGGAGGTCCCGGGACCACTCGGAAGGCGTGGGCTATAACACACAAAAATATGGGAATCGCGCGGAATTCTAGTTGTTTTCCCGGAAAACGCAAAAAATGAGGAACGATCATGGCGGGGTGGTTACTATGGTTCCTTAGGTCGTATTTGATGGCCCGGAAAATTTTTAGGCGATCGGGGTTTGGGGTTCCCGGGACCCCTTGGAAGGTGTGGGCTAAAGCACACGAAAATATGGAAATCGCGCGGAATTCTAGTATTTTGGCTGAAAAACGCAAAAGTCTAGGAAAGATCATGGCGGGGCGGTGACTATGGTTCCTTAGGTCGTATTTGATAGTCCGGAAAATTTTTAGGCGATCCGGCTCCGGGGGGCCCGACCCACTCGGAAGGCATGGGCGATAGCACACAAAAATATGGGAATCGGGCGGAATTCTAGTTTTTTGGCCAAAAAATGCAAAATATGAGGAACGATCATGGCGAGGCGGTGACTATTGTTCCTTAGGTCCTAATTGATTGCCCGAAAATTTTTTAGGCGATCCGAGTCCCGCGGCCCGGCCCACTCGGAAGGCGTGGGCAATAGCACACAAAAATATGGTAATCGAGCGGAATTCTAGTTTTTTGGCCGAAAAATGCAATAAATGAGGAACGATCATGGCGGGGTGGTGACTATGGTTCCTTAGATCGTATTTGATGGCCCGGAAAATTTTAGGCGATCGGGGTCCACGGCTCCCGGGACCACTCGGAAGGTGTAAGCTATAGCAAACGAAAATGTGCAAATCGCGCGGAGTTCTAGTTTTTTGGCCGAAAAATGCAAAGCATTTGGAACGATCATGGTGGGGCGGTGACTATGGTACCTTAGGTTGTATTTGATAGTCCGGAAAAATTTTAGGCGATCGGGGTCCGCGGCTCCCCGGACCACTTGGAAGGCGTGGGTATAGACACGAAAATATGGGAATCCGGAGTAATTCTAGTTTTTTGGCCGAAAAATGCAAAAGATGAGAAACGATGATCGCTGGGCGGTTACTATGGTTCCTTAGGTAATATTTGACGGCCCGGAAAAATTTTAGGCGATCGGGGTCCGGGGGTCCCGGAACCACTTGGAAGGGTGGGCAATAGCACACAAAAATATTGTAATCGGGCGGAATTCTAGTTTTTTGGTTGAAAAACGCAATAAATGAGGAATGATCATGGCTGGGCGGTGACTATGGTTCCTTAGGTCATATTTGATAGTCCAAAAAAATTTTAGGCGACAGGGGTCCGGAGTTCCCGGGTTCACTTGGAAGGCGTGGGCTATATGACACGAAAATATGGGAATCGCGCGGAATTCTAGTTTTTTGGCCGAAAAATGGAAAAAACTAGGAACGATATGGCTGGGCGGTGACTATGGTTCCTTAGGTCTTATTTGATAGTCCGGAAAATTTTTAGGCGATCGGGGTCCGCGGCTCTTGGGACCACTCGGAATGCGTGGGTATAGCACACGAAAATATGGGAATCGGGCGAAATTCTAGTTGTTTGGCCGAAAAACGCAAAAAATGAGGAACGATCATGGCGGGGCGGATACTATGGTTCCTTAGGTCATATTTGATAGTCCGGAAAACATTTAGGCGATCGGGATCCGGTGGTCCCGGGACCCCTCGGAAGGCATGGGCTAAAGCACATGAAAATATGGAATTGCACAGAATTCTAGTTGTTTGGCCGAAAAATGCAAAAGACTAGGAATGATCATGGCGGGGCTGTGGCTATGGTTCCTTAGGTCGTATTTGATAGTCCGGAAAATTTTTAGGCGATCCGGCTCCGGGGAGCCCGACCCACTCGGAAGGCGTGGGCGATAGCACACAAAAATATGGAAATCGGGCGGAATTCTAGTTTTTTGGCCAAAAAATGCAAAAAATGAGGAACGATCATGGCGAGGCGGTGACTATGGTTCCTTAGGTCGTATTTGAAGGCCCGGAAAATTTTAGGCGATCTGGGTCCACGGCTCCCGGGACCACTCGGAAGGCGTAAGCTATAGCACACGAAAATATGCAAATCGCGCGGAGTTCTAGTTTTTTGGCCGAAAAATGCAAAGCATTTGGAACGAACATGGTGGGCGGTGACTATGGTACCTTAGGTCGTATTTGATAGTCCGGAAAAATTTTAGGCGATCGGGGTCCGCGGCTCCCCGGACCACTTGGAAGGCGTGGGTATAGCACACGAAAATATGGGAAACGGGCGTAATTCTAGTTTTTTGGCCGAAAAATGCAAAAAATGAGAATCGATGATGGCGAGGCGGTTACTATAGTTCCTCAGGTCGTATTTGACGGCCCGTAAATTTTTAGACGATCGGGGTCCGGGAGTCTCGGAACCACTGGGAAGGGTGGGCAATAGCACACAAAAATATTGTTATCGGGCGAAATTCTAGTTTTTGGCCGAAAAATGCAACAAATGAGGAATGATCATGGCTGGGTGGTAACTATGGTTCCTTAGGTTGTATTTGATAGTCCAGAAAAATTTTAGGCGATAGGGGTCCGGAGTTCTCGGGTTCACTTGGAAGGCGTGGGTTATAGGACACGAAAATATGGGAATCGCGCGGAATTCTAGTTGTTTGGCCGAAAAATGCAAAATATAAGGAACGATCAAGGCTGGGCGGTGACTATGGTTCCTTAGGTCTTATTTGATAGTCCGGAAAAATTTTAGGCGATAGGGGTCCGGAGATGCGGGACCACTTGTAAGGCGTGGGTATAGCACATGAAAATATGGGAATCGGGCGGAATTCTAGTTGTTTTGCCGAAAAATGCAAAACATGAGAAACGATCATGGCGGGAAGGTGAATATGGTTCCTTAGGTCTTATTTGATGGACCAAAAACTTTTTAGGTGATCCGAGTGCGGGGGGGGCGCGGGGGGCACGGCCCACTCGGAAGGCGTGGGCTATAGCACACGAAAATATGGGAATCGCGCGGAATTCTAGTTGTTTGGCCGAAAAACGCAAAAAATAAGGAACGATCATGGTGGGGCAGATACTATGGTTCCTTACATCGTATTTGATTGCCCGGAAAACTTTTAGGCGATCGGGGTCCGCGGCTCTTGGGACCACTCGGAATGCGTGGGTATAGCACACAAAAATATGGGAATCGGGCGAAATTCTAGGTCTTTTTCAGTAACATGCAAAAAATGTGGAAAGATCTTGGCAGGGCGGTGACTATGGTTCCTTTGGTCTTACTTGATAGTCTGGAAAAATTTTAGGCGATAGGGGTCCGGAGTTCCCGGGACCACTCGGAAGGCGTGGGCTATAACACATAAAAATATGGGAATCGCGCGGAATTCTAGTTGTTTGGCCGAAAAACGCAAAAAATGAGTAACTATCATGGCGGGGCGGATACTATGGTTCCTTAGGTCGTATTTGATAGTCCGGAAAAATTTTAGGCGATAGGGGTCAGGAGGTCCCGGGACCACTCGGAAGGCGTGGGCTATAACACACAAAAATATGGGAAATGCGCGAAATTCTAGTTGTTTGGCCGAAAAACGCAATAAATGAGGAACGATCATGGTGGGGTGGTCACTATGGTTCCTTAGGTATTTTTTGATAGTCCGGAAAAATATTAGGCGATAGGGGTCAGGGGGTCCCGGGACCACTCGGAAGGCGTGGGCTATAACACACAAAAATATGGGAATCGCGCAGAATTCTAGTTGTTTGGCCAAAAAATGCAAAAATTGAGGAACGATCATGGCGGGGCGGATACTATGGTTCCTTAGGTTGTATTTGATAGTCCGGAAAAATTTTAGGCGATAGGGGTCAGGAGGACCCGGGACCACTCGGAAGGCGTGGGCTATAACACACAAAAATATGGGAAACGCGCGGAATTCTAGTTGTTTGGCCGAAAAACGCAAAAAATGAGGATCGATCATGGCGGGGCGGATACTATGGTTCCTTAGGTCGTATTTGATAGTCCGGAAAAATTTTAGGCGATAGGGGTCAGGAGGTCCCGGGACCACTCGGAAGGCGTAGGCTATAACACACAAAAATATGGGAATCGCGCGGAATTCTAGTTTTTTGGCCAAAAAAATGCAAAAAATGAGGAACGATCATGGCGGGGTGGTTACTATGGTTCCTTAGGTCGTATTTGATGGCCCGAAAATTTTTTAGGCGATCGGGGTTCGGGGTTCCCGGGACCCCTTGGAAGGCGTGGGCTAAAGCACACGAAAATATGGAAATCGCGCGAAATTCTAGTTTTTTGGCTAAAAAACGCAAAAGACTAGGAACGATCATGGCGGGGCGGTGACTATGGTTCCATAGGTCCTATTTGATATTCCAAAAAAATTTTAGGCGATCCGGCTCCGGGGGGCCCGACCCACTCGGAAGGCATGGGCGATAGCACACAAAAATATAGGAATCGGGCGGAATTCTAGTTTTTTGGCCAAAAAATGCAAAAAATGAGGAACGATCATGGCGAGGCAGTGACTAAGGTTCCTTAGGTCTTAATTGATGGCCCAAAAATTTTTCAGGCGATCCGAGACCGGCGGCCTGGCCCACTCGGAAGGCGTGGGCAATAGCACAAAAAAATATGGTAATCGAGCGAAATTCTAGTTTTTTGGCAGAAAAACGCAATAAATGAGGAACGATCATGGCGGGGCGGTGACTATGGTTCCTTAGGTCATATTTGATGGCCCGGAAAATTTTAGGCGATCGGGGTCCACGACTCCCGGGACTACTCGGAAGGCGTAAGCTATAGCACACTAAAATATACAAATCGCGCGGAGTTCTAGGTTTTTGGCCGAAAAATGCAAAGCAATTGGAATGATCATGGTGGGGCAGTGGCTATGGTTCCTTAGGTCGTATTTGATAGTCCGGAAAATTTTTAGGCGATAGGGGTCCGGAGTTCCCGGGTTCACTTGGAAGGCGTGGGCTATAGGACACGAAAATATGGGAATCGCGCGGAATTCTAGTTTTTTGGCCGAAAAACAGAAAAAACTAGGAACGATCATGGCTGGGCGGTGACTATGGTTCCTTAGGTCTTATTTGATAGTCCGGAAAAATTTTAGGCGATAGGGGTCCGGAGACCCAGGACCACTCGGAAGGTGTGGGCTATAACACACAAAAATATGGGAATCGCGCGGAACTCTAGTTGTTTGGCCGAAAAATGCAACAAATGAGGAACGATCATTGTGGGGTGGTTACTATGGTTCCTTAGGTCGTATTTGATGGCCCGGAAAATTTTTAGGCGATCGGGGTTCCCGGGACCCCTTGGAAGGCGTGGGCTAAAGCACACGAAAATATGGAAATCGCGCGAAATTCTAGTTTTTTGGCTGAAAAACGCAAAGGACTAGGAACGATCATGGCGGGGCGGTGACTATGGTTCCTTAGGATGTATTTGATAGTCCGGAAAATTTTTAGGCGATCCGGCTCCGGGGGGCCTGACCCACTCGGAAGGCGTGGGCGATAGCACACAAAAATATGGGAATCGGGCGAAATTCTAGTTTTTGGCCAAAAAATACAAAAAATGAGGAACGATCATGGCGAGGCGGTGACTATGGTTCCTTAGGTATTAATTGATGGCCCAGAAAATTTTAGGCGATCGGGGTCCACGGCTCCCGGGACCACTCGAAAGGCGTAAGCTATAGCACACTAAAATATGCAAATCACGCGGAGTTATAGTTTTTTGGCCGAAAATTGCAAAGCATTTGGAACGATCATGGTGGGGCGGTGACTATGGTACCTTAGGTCGTATGTGATAGTCCGGAAAAATTTTAGGCGATAGGGGTCAGGAGGTCCCGGGACCACTCGGAAGGCGTGGGCTATAACACACAAAAATATGGGAAATGCGCGGAATTCTAGTTTTTTGGCCGAAAAACGCAATAAATGAGGAACGATCATGGCGGGGCGGATACTATGGTTCATTAGGTTGTATTTGATAGTCCGGAAAAATTTTAGGCGATAGGGGTCAGGAGGTCCCGGGACCACTCGGAAGGCGTGGGCTATAACACACAAAAATATGGGAATCACGCGGAATTCTAGTTTTTTGGTTAAAAATGCAAAAAATGAGGAACGATCATGGCGGGGTGGTTACTATGGTTCCTTAGATCGTATTTGATGGCCCGGAAATTTTTTAGGCGATCAGGGTTCGGGGTTCCCGGGACCCCTTGGAAGGCGTGGGCTAAAGCACACGAAAATATGGAAATCGCGCGAAATTCTAGTTTTTTGGCTAAAAAACGCAAAAGACTAGGAACGATCATGGCGGGGCAGTGACTATGGTTCCATAGGACCTATTTGATATTCCAGAAAATTTTTAGGCGATCCGGCTCCGGGGGCCCGACCCACTCGGAAGGCATGGGCGATAGCACACAAAAATATGGGAATCGGGCGGAATTCTAGTTTTTTGGCCAAAAAATGCAAAAATATGAGGAACGATCATGGCGAGGCGGTGACTATGGTTCCTTAGGTCTTAATTGATGGCTCGAAAATATTTTAGGCGATCCGAGATCGGCGGCCCGGCCCACTCGGAAGGCGTGGGCAATAGTACACAAAAATATGGTAATTGAGCGGAATTCAGTTTTTTGGCCAAAAAACGCAATAAATGAGGAACGATCATGGCGGGGCGGTGACTATGGTTCCTTACGTCATATTTGATGGCCCTGATAATTTTAGGCGATCGGGGTCCACGGCTCCCGGGACCACTCGGAAGGCGTAAGCTATAGCACACTAAAATATGCAAATCGCGCGGAGTTCTAGTTTTTTTGCCGAAAAATGCAAAGCATTTGGAACGATCATGGTGGGGCGGTGACTATGGTACCTTAGGTCGTATTTGATAGTCCGGAAAATTTTTAGGCGATCGGGGTCCGCGGCTCCCCGGACCACTTGGAAGGCATGGGTATTGCACACGAAAATATGGGAATCGGGCGTAATTCTAGTTTTTTGGCCGAAAAATGCAAAAAATGAGAAACGATGATGGCAAGCGGTTACTATGGTTCCTTAGGTCGTATTTAACGGCCCGAAAAATTTTTAGGCGATAGGGGTCAGGAGGTCCCGGGACCACTCGGAAGGTGTGGGCTATAACACACAAAAATATGGGAATCGCGCGGAATTCTAGTTGTTTGGCCGAAAAACGCAAAAAATGAGGAATGATCTTGGTGGGGTGGTTACTATGGTTCCTTAGGTCGTATTTGATGGCCCGAAAAATTTTTAGGCGATCAGGGTTCGGAGTTCCCGGGACCCCTTGGAAGGCGTGGGCTAAAGCACACGAAAATATGGAAATCGCGCGAAATTCTAGTTTTTTGGCTAAAAAAGGAAAAGACGAGGAACGATCATGGCGGGGCGGTGACTATGGTTCCTTAGGTCGTATTTGATAGTCCAGAAAATTTTTAGGCGATCCGGCTCCGGGGGCCCGACCCACTCGGAAGGCGTGGGCGATAGCACACAAAAATATGGGAATCGGGCTAAATTATAGGTTTTTGGCCAAAAAATGCAAAAAATGAGGAACGATCATGGCAAGGCGGTAACTATGGTTCCTTAGGTCTTAATTGATGGCCCAAAAATTTTTCAGGCGATACGAGACCGGGGGCCTGGCCCACTCGGAAGGCGTGGGCAATAGCACAAAAAAATATGGTAATCGAGCGGAATTCTAGTTTTTTGGCCGAAAAACGCAATAAATGAGGAACGATCATGGCGGGGCGGTGACTATGGTTCCTTAGGTCGTATTTGATGGCCCGGAAAATTTTAGGCGATCGGGGTCCACGGCTCCCGGGACCACTCGGAAGGAGTAAGCTATAGCACACTAATATATCCAAATCGCGCAGAGTTCTAGTTCTTTTGCCGAAAAATGCAAAGCATTTGGAACGATCATGGTGGGGCAGTGACTATGGTATCTTAGGTCGTATTTGATAGTCCGGAAAAATTTTAGGTGATCGGGGTCCGCGGCTCCCCGGACCACTTGGAAGGCGTGGGTATAGCACACGAAAATATGGGAATCGGGCGTAATTCTAGTTTTTTGGCCGAAAAACAGAAAAAACTAGGAACGATCATGGCTGGGCGGTGACTATGGTTCCTTAGGTCTTATTTGATAGTCCGGAAAAATTTTAGGCGATAGGGGTCCGGAGACCCAGGACCACTCGGAAGGCGTGGGCTATAACACACAAAAATATGAGAATCGCGCGAAATTCTAGTTGTTTGGCCGAAAAATGCAACAAATGAGGAACGATCATTGTGGGGTGGTTACTATGGTTCCTTAGGTCATATTTGATGGCCCGGAAAATTTTTAGGCGATCGGGTCCGCGGCTCCCCGGACCACTTGGAAGGCGTGGGTATAGCACACAAAAATATGGGAATCGGTCGTAATTCTAGTTTTTTTGCCGAAAAATGAAAAACATGAGAAACGATGATGGAGGGGCGGTTATTATGGTTCCCCGGAAAATTTTTAGGTGATCGAGGTCCGGGGGTCCCGGAACCACTTGGAAGGCGTGGGCAATAGCACACAAAAATATGGTAATCGAGCGGAATTCTAGTTTTTTGGCCGAAAAACGCAATAAATGAGGAACGATCATGGCGGGGCGGTGACTATGGTTCTTAGGTCATATTTGATGGCCCGGAAAATTTTAGGCGATCGGGGTCCACGGCTCCCGGGACCACTCGGAAGGAGTAAGCTATAGCACACTAATATATCCAAATCGCGCAGAGTTCTAGTTCTTTTGCCGAAAAATGCAAAGCATTTGGAACGATCATGGTGGGGCAGTGACTATGGTATCTTAGGTCGTATTTGATAGTCCGAAAAAATTTTAGGTGATCGGGGTCCGCGGCTCCCCGGACCACTTGGAAGGCGTGGGTATAGCACACGAAAATATGGGAATCGGGCGTAATTCTAGTTTTTTGGCCGAAAAATGCAAAAAATGAGGAACGATCATGGCGGGGCGGATACTATGATTCCTTAGGTTGTATTTGATAGTCCGGAAAATTTTAGGCGATAGGGGTCAGGAGGTCCCGGGACCACTCGGAAGGCGTGGGCTATAACACACAAAAATATGGGAATCGCGCGGAGTTCTAGTTTTTTCGCCGAAAAATGCAAAGTATTTGGAACGATCATGGTGGGGCGGTGACTATGGTACCTTAGGTTGTATTTGATAGTCCGGAAAAATTTTAGGCGATCGGGTCCGCGGCTCCCCGGACCACTTGGAAGGCGTGGGTATAGCACACAAAAATATGGGAATCGGTCGTAATTCTAGTTTTTTTGCCGAAAAATGAAAAACATGAGAAACGATGATGGAGGGGCGGTTATTATGGTTCCCCGGAAAATTTTTAGGTGATCGAGGTCCGGGGGTCCCGGAACCACTTGGAAGGGTGGGCAATTGCACACAAAAATATTGTAATCGGGCGGAATTCTAGTTTTTTGGCCGAAAAACGCAACAAATGAGGAATGATCATGGCTGGGCAGTGACTATGGTTCCTTAGGTCGTATTTGATAGTCCGGAAAAATATTAGGCGATAGGGGTCAGGAGGTCCCCGGACCACTCGGAAGGCGTGGGCTATAACACACAAAAATATGGGAATCGTGCGGAATTCTAGTTGTTTGGCCGAAAAACGCAAAAAATGAGGAACGATCATGGCGGGTTGGTTACTATGGTTCCTTATGTCGTATTTGATGGCCCGGAAAAGTTTTAGGCGATCGGGGTTCCGGGTTCCCAGGACCCCTTGGAAGGCGTGGGCTAAAGCACAAGAAAATATGGAAATCGCGCGAAATTCTAGTTTTTTGGATGAAAAATGCAAAAGACTAGGAACGATCATGGCGGGGCGGTGACTATGGTTCCATAGGTCGTATTTGATAGTCCGGAAAATTTTTAGGCGATCCGGCTCCGGGGGCCCCGACCCACTCGGAAGGCGTAGGCGATAGCATACAAAAATATGGGAATCGGGCGGATTCTAGTTTTTTGGCCAAAAAATGCAAAAAATGAGGAACAATCATGGCGAGGCGGTGACTATGGTTCCTTAGGTCTTAACTGATGGCCCGAAAATTTTTTAGGCGATCCGAGACCGGCGGCCCGGCCCACTCGGAAGGCGTGGGCGCACACAAAAATATGGTAATCGAGTGGAATTCTAGTTTTTTGGCCGAAAAACGCAATAAATGAGAAACGATCATGGCGGGGCGGTGACTATGGTTCCTTAGGTCCTATTTGATGGCCCGGATAATTTTAGGCGATCGGGGTCCACGGCTCCCGGGACCACTCGGAAGGCGTAAGCTATAGCACACTAATATGTGCAAATCGCGCGGAGTTCTAGTTTTTTTGCCGAAAAATGCAAAGCATTTGGAACGATCATGTTGGGGCGGTGATTATGGTACCTTAGGTTGTATTTGATAGTCCGGAAAAATTTTAGGCGATCGGGGTCCGCGGCTCCCCGGACCACTTGGAAGGCGTGGGTATAGCACACGAAAATATGGGAATCGGGCGTAATTCTAGTTTTTTGGCCGAAAAATGCAAAAAATGAGGAACGATCATGGCGGGGCGGATACTATGGTTCCTTAGGTTGTATTTGATAGTCCGGAAAAATTTTAGGCGATAGGGGTCAGGAGGTCCCAGGACCACTCGGAAGGCGTGGGCTATAACACACAAAAATATGGGAATCGCGCGGAATTCTAGTTGTTTGGCCGAAAAACGCAAAAAATGAGGAACGATCATGGTGGGGTGGTTACTATGGTTCCTTAGGTCGTATTTGATGGCCCGGAAATTTTTAGGCGATCGGGGTTCGGGGTTCCCGGGACCCCTTGGAAGGCGTGGGCTAAAGCACACGAAAATATGGAAATCGCGCGAAATTCTAGTTTTTTGGCTGAAAAACGCAAAAGACTAGGAACGATCATGGAGAGGCGGTGACTATGGTTCCTTAGGTCGTATTTGATAGTCCGGAAAAGTTTTAGGCGATCCGGCTCCAGGGGGCCCGACCCACTCGGAAGGCGTGGGCGATAGCAAACAAAAATATGGGAATCGGGCGGAATTCTAGTTTTTTGGCCAGAAAATGCAAAAACTGAGGAACGATCATGGCTAGGCGGGGACTATGGTTCCTTAGGCCTTAATTGATGGCCCGAAAAGTTTTTAGGCAATCCGAGACAGGCTGCCCGGCCCACTCGGAAGGCGTGGGCAATAGCACACAAAAATATGTTAATCGAGCGAAATTCTAGTTTTTTGGTCGAAAAATGCAATATATGAGGAACGATCATGGCTGGGCGGTGACTATGGTTCCTTCGGTCGTATTTTATGGCCCGAAAAATTTTTTGGCGATCGGGGTCCACGGCTCCCGGGACCACTCGGAAGGCGTATGCTATAGCACACTAAAATATGCAAATCGCGCGGAGTTCTAGTTTTTTGGCCGAAAAATGCAAAGCATTTGGAACGATCATGGTGAGGCGGTGACTAGGGTACCTTAGGTCGTATTTGATAGTCTGGAAAAATTTTAGGCGATCGAGGTCCGCGGCTCCTCGGACCACTTGGAAGGCGTGGGTATAGCACACAAAAATATGGGAATCGGGCGTAATTCTAGGTTTTTGACCGAAAAATGCAAAAAATGAGAAACGATAATGGCGGGGCGGTTACTATGGTTCCTTAGGTCGAATTTGACGGCCCGGAAAAATTTTACGCGATCGGGGTCCGGGGGTCCCGGAACCACTTGGAAGGGTGGGCAATAGCACACAAAAATATTGTAATCGGGCGGAATTCTAGTTTTTTGGCCGAAAAACGCAACAAATGAGGAATGATCATGGCTGGGCGGTGACTATGGTTCCTTAGGTCGTATTTGATAGTCTGGAAAAATTTTAGGCGATGGGGGTCCGGAGTTCCCGGGTTCACTTGGAAGGCGTGGGCTATAGGACACGAAAATATTGGAATCGCGCGGAATTCTAGTTTTTTGGCCGAAAAACGGAAAAAACTAGGAACGATCATGGCTGGGCGGTGACTATGGTTCCTTAGGTCTTATTTGATAGTCCGGAAAAAGTTTAGGCGATAGGGGTCCGGAGACCCCGGGACCACTCGGAAGGTGTGGGCAATAACACACAAAAATATGGGAATCGCGCGGAATTCTAGTTGTTTGGCAGAAAAACGCAAAAAATAAGGAACGATCATGGCGGGGAGGATACTATGGTTCCATAGGTCGTATTTGATTGCCCGAAAAAATTATAGGCGATCGGGGTCCGCGGCTCTTGGGACCACTCAGAATGCGTGGGTATAGCACACGAAAATATGGGAATCGGGCGAAATTCTAGGTCTTATTCAGTAACATGCAAAAAATGTGGAAAGATCTTGACAGGGCGGTGACTATGGTTCCTTTGGTCTTATTTGATAGTCCGGAAAAATATTAGGCGATAGGGGTCCGGAGGTCCCGGGACCTCTCGGAAGGCGTGGGCTATAACACACAAAAATATGGGAATCGCGCGGAATTCTAGTTGTTTGGCCGAAAAACACAAAAACTAAGGAACGATCATGGCAGGGCGGTGACTATGGTTCCTTAGGTATTATTTGATAGTCCGGAAAAATATTAGGCGATAGGGGTCCGGAGGTCCCGAGACCACTCGGAAGGCGTGGGCTATAACACATAAAAATATGGGAATCGGGCGGAATTCTAGTTGTTTGGCCGAAAAACGCAAACAATGAGGAACGATCATGGCGGGGCGGATACTATGGTTCCTTAGGTCGTATTTGATAGTACGGAAAATTTTTAGGCGATAGGGGTCAGGAGGTCCCGGGACCACTCGGAAGGCGTGGCCTATAACACACAAAAATATGGGAATAGGGCGGAATTCTAGTTGTTTGGCCGAAAAACGCAAAAAATGAGGAACGATCATGGCGGGGTGGTTACTATGGTTCCTTAGGTTGTATGTGATGGCCCGGAAAAGTTTTAGGCGATCGGGGTTCGGGGTTCCCGGGACCCCTTGGAAGGCGTGGGCTAAAGCACATGAAAATATGGAAATCGCACGAAATTCTTGTTTTTTGGCTGAAAAACGCAAAAGACTAGGAACGATCATGGCGGGGCGGTGACTATGGTTCCTTAGGTCGTATTTGATAGTCCGGAAAATTTTTAGGCGATCCGGCTCCGGGGGGCCCGACCCACTCAGAAGGCGTGGGCGATAGCACACAAAAATATGGGAATCGGGCGGATTCTAGTTTTTTGGTCAAAAAATGCAAAAAATGAGGAACGATCATGGCGAGGCGGTGACTATGGTTCCTTAGGTCTTAATTCATGGCCCGAAAATTTTTTAGGCGATCCGAGACCGGCGGCCTGCCCACTCGGAAGGCGTGGGCGCACACAAAAATATGGTAATCGAGCGGAATTCTAGTTTTTTGGCCGAAAAACGCAATAAATGAGGAACGATCATGGTGGGGCGGTGACTATGGTTCCTTAGGTCATATTTGATGGCCTGGAAAATTTTAGGCGATCGGGGTCCACGGCTCCCGGGACCACTCGGAAGGCGTAAGCTATAGCACACTAAAATAGGCAAATCGCGCAGAGTTCTAGTTTTTTTGCCGAAAAATGCAAAGCATTTGGAACGATCATGGTGGGGCGGTGACTATGGTACCTTAGGTCGTATTTGATAGTCCGGAAAAATTTTAGGCGATCGGGGTCCACGACTCCCCGACCCATTTGGAAGGCGTGGGTATAGCACACGAAAATATGGGAATCGGGCGTAATTCTAGTTTTTTGGCCGAAAAATGCAAAAAATGAGAAACGATGATGGCGGGGCGGTTACTATGGTTCCTTAGGTCGTATTTGATGGCCCGTAAAAATTTTAGGCGATCGGGGTCCGGGGGTCCTGGAAACACTTGGAAGGGTGGGCAATAGCACACAAAAATATTGTAATCGGGCGAAATTCTAGTTTTTTGGCCAAAAAACGCAACAAATGAGGAATGATCATGGCTGGGCAGTGACTATGGTTCCTTAGGTCGTATTTGATAGTCCGGAAAACTTTTAGGCGATAGGGCCCACAGTTCCCGGGTTCTCTTGGAAGGCGTGGGCTATAGGACACAAACATATGGGAATCGAGCGGAATTCTAGTTTTTTGGCCGAAAAATGCAATAAATGCGGAACGATCATGGCGGGGCGGTAACTATTGTTCCTTAGGTCTTATTTGATAGTTCAGAAAAATATTAGGCGATAGGGGTCCGGGGGTCCCGGGACCACTCGGAAGGCGTGGGCTATAACACACAAAAATATGGGAATCACGCGGAATTCTAGTTGTTTGGCCGAAAAACGCAAAAAATAAGGAACGATCATGGCGTGGCGGATACTATGATTCCTTAGGTCGTATTTGATAGTCTGGAAAAATTTAAGGCGATAGGGGTCCGGAGTCCCCGGGTTCACTTGGAAGGCGTGGGCTATAGGACACGAAAAAATGGGAATCGCGCGGAATTCTAGTTTTTTGGCCGAAAAATGGAAAAAAACTAGGAACGATCATCGCTGGGCGGTGACTATGGTTCCTTAGGTCTTATTTGATAGTGCGGAAAAATATTAGGCGATAGGGGTCCGGAGGTCCCGGGACCACTCGGAATGCGTGGGCTATAACACACAAAAATATGGGAATCGCGCGGAATTCTAGTTGTTTGGCCGAAAAACGCAAAAAATGAGGAACGATCATGGCGGGGTGGTTACTATGGTTCCTTAGGTCGTATTTGATGGCCCGGAAAAGTTTTAGGCAATCGTGGTTCGGGGTTCCCGGTACCCCTTGGAAGGTGTGGGCTAAAGCACACGAAAATATGAAAATCGCGCGAAATTCTAGTTTTTTGGCTGAAAAACGCAAAAGACTAGGAACGATCATGGCAGGGCGGTAACTATGGTTCCTTAGGTCGTATTTGATAGTCCGGAAAATTTTTAGGCGATCCGTCTCCGGGTGGGCCGACCCACTCGGAAGGCGTGGGCGATAGCACACAAAAATATGGGAATCGGGCGGAATTCTAGTTTTTTGGCCAAAAAATGAGGAACGATCATGGCGAGGCGGTGAGTATGGTTCCTTAGGTCTTAATTGATGGCCCAAAAAATTTTTAGGCGATCCGAGACAGGCGGCCTGGCCCACTCGGAAGGCGTGGGCAATAGCACACAAAAATATGGGAATCGAGCGGAATTCTAGTTTTTTGGCCGAAAAACGCAATAAACGAGGAACGATCATGGCGGGGCGGTGACTATTGTTCCTTAGGTCATATTTGATGGCCCGGAAAAATATTAGGCGATAGGGGTCCGGAGGTCCCGGGACCACTCGGAAGGCGTGGGCTATAACACATAAAAATATGGGAATCGCGCGGAATTCTAGTTGTTTGGCCGAAAAACGCAAAAAATGAGGAACGATGATGACGGGGCGGATACTATGGTTCCTTAGGTTGTATTTGATAGTCCAGAAAAATTTTAGGCGATAGGGGTCAGGAGGTCCCGGGACCACTCGGAAGGCGTGGCCTATAACACACAAAAATATGGGAATCGGGCGGAATTCTAGTTGTTTGGCCGAAAAACGCAAAACATGAGGAACAATCATGGCGGGGTGGTTACTATGGTTCCTAAGGTCGTATTTGATGGCCCGGAAAAGTTTTAGGAGATCGGGGTTCGGGGTTCCCTGGACCCCT
Organism: Nicotiana tomentosiformis; assembly: GCF_000390325.3. Lineage (NCBI taxonomy): Eukaryota > Viridiplantae > Streptophyta > Magnoliopsida > Solanales > Solanaceae > Nicotiana > Nicotiana tomentosiformis. Next base: position 405,244 of record NW_027174593.1, read on the forward strand.
TGGAAGGCGTGGGCTAAAGCACATGAAAATATGGAAATCGCGCGAAATTCTAGTTTTTTGGCTGAAAAACGCAAAAGACTAGGAACAATCATGGCGGGGCGGTAACTATGGTTCCTTAGGTCGTATTTTATAGTCCGCAAAATTTTTAGGCGATCCGGCTCCGGGGGGCCCGACCCACTCGGAAGGCGTGGGCGATAGCACACAAAAATATGGGAGTCGGGCAGAATTCTAGTTTTTTGGCCAAAAAATGCAAAAAATGAGGAACTATCATGGCGAGGCGGTGACTATGGTTCCTTAGGTCTTAATTGATGGCCCAAAACTTTTTTAGGCGATCCGAGACAGGCGGCCCGGCCCACTCGGAAGGCGTGGGCAATAGCACACAAAAATATGGTAATCGAGCGGAATTCTAGTTTTTTGGCCGAAAAACGCAATAAATGAGGAACGATCATGGTGGGGCGGTGACTATGGTTCCTTAGGTCATATTTGATGGCCCGGAAAATTTTAGGCGATCGGGGTCCACGGCTCCCGGGACCACTCGGAAGGCGTAAGCTATAGCACACTAAAATAGGCAAATCGCGCGGAGTTCTAGTTTTTTTGCCGAAAAATGCAAAGCATTTGGAACGATCATGGTGGGGCGGTGACTATGGTACCTTAGGTTGTATTTGATAGTCCTGAAAAATTTTAGGCGATCGAGGTCCACGACTCCCCGGCCCATTTGGAAGGCGTGGGTATAGCACACGAAAATATGGGAATCGGGCGTAATTCTAGTTTTTTGGCCGAAAAATGCAAAAAATGAGAAACGATGATGGCGGTGCGGTTACTATGGTTCCTTGGGTCATATTTGATGGCCGAAAAAATTTTAGGCGATCGGGGTCCGGGGGTCCCGGAAACACTTGGAAGGGTGGGCAATAGCACACAAAAATATTGTAATCGGGCGAAATTCTAGTTTTTTGGCCAAAAAACGCAAAAGACTAGGAACAATCATGGCTGGGCGGTGACTATGGTTCCTTAGGTCGTATTTGATAGTCCGAAAAATTTTTAGGCGATAGGAGTCCGGAGTTCCCTGGTTCTCTTGGAAGGCGTGGGCTATAGGACACGAAAATATGGGAATCGAGCGGAATTCTAGTTTTTTGGCCGAAAAACGCAATAAATGAGGAACGATCATGGCGGGGCGGTTGCTATGGTTCCTTAGGTCTTATTTGATAGTCCGAAAAAATATTAGGCGATAGGGGTCCGGAGGTCCCGGGACCACTCGGAAGGCGTGGGCTATAACACACAAAAATATAGGAATCACGCGGAATTCTAGTTGTTTGGTCGAAAAACACAAAAAATGAGGAACGATCATGGCGAGGAGGATACTATGGTTCCTTAGGTCGTATTTGATAGTCCGAAAAAATTTTAGGCGATCCGAGACCGGCAGCCCGGCCCACTCGGAAGGCGTGGGCAATAGCACACAAAAATATGGTAATCGAGCGGAATTCTAGATATTTGGGCGAAAAACGCAATAAATGAGGAACGATCATGGCGGGGCGGTGACTATGGTTCCTTAGGTCATATTTGATGGCCCGGAAAATATTAGGCGATAGGGGTCCGGAGGTCCCGGGACCACTCGGAAGGCGTGGGCTATAACACACAAAAATATGGGAATCGCGCGGAATTCTAGTTGTTTTGCCGAAAAACGCAAAAAATGAGGAACGATCATTGCGGGGCGGATAATATGGTTCCTTAGGTCGTATTTGATAGTTCGGGAAAATTTTAGGCGATAGGGGTCAGAAGGTCCCGGGACCACTCAGAAGGCTTGGGCTATAACACACAAAAATATGGGAATCGCGCAGAATTCTAGTTGTTTGGTCGAAAAACGCAAAAAATGAGGAACGATCATGGCGGGGTGGTTACTATGGTTCCTTAGGTCGTATTTGATGGCCCGGACAATTTTTAGGCGATCGGGGTTCGGGGTTCCCGGGACCCCTTGGAAGGCGTGGGCTTTAGCACACGAAAATATGGAAATCGCGCGAAATTCTAGTTTTTTGACTGAAAAACGCAAAAGACTAGGAACGATCATGGCGGGGCGGTGACTATGGTTCCTTAGGTCGTATTTGATAGTCCGAAAAATTTTTAGGCGATCCGGCTTCGGGGGGCCCGACCCACTCGAAAGGCGTGGGCGATAGCACAGAAAAATATGGGAATCGGGCGGAATTCTAGTTTTTTTGGCCAAAAAACGCAAAAATGAGGAACGATCATGGCGGGGCGGTGACTATGGTTCCTTAGGTCGTATTTGATAGTCCGGAAAAATTTTAGGCGATAGGGGTCTGGAGTTCCCGGGTTCTCTTGGAAGGCGTGGGCTATAGGACACGAAAATATGGGAATCGAGCGGAATTCTAGTTTTTTGGCCGAAAAATGCAATAAATGAGGAATGATCATGGTGGGGCGGTAACTATGGTTCCATAGGTCTTATTTGATAGTCTTAAAAAATATTAGGCGATAGGGGTCCGGAGGTCCCGGGACCACTCGGAAGGCGGGGCTATAACATACAAAAATATGGGAATCGCGCGGAATTCTAGTTGTTTGGCCGAAAAACGCAAAAAATGAGGAACGATCATGGAGGGGTGGTTACTATGGTTCCTTAGGTCGTATTTGATGGCCCGGAAAAGTTTTAGGCGATCGGGGTTCGGGGTTCCCGGGACCCCTTGGAAGGCGTGGGCTAAAGCACACGAAAATATGGAAATCGCGCGAAATTCTAGTTTTTTGGCTGAAAAACGCAAAAGACTAGGAACGATCATGGCAGGGCAGTGACTATGGTTCCTTAGGTCGTATTTGATAGTCCGGAAAATTTTTAGGCGATCCGTCTCCGGGGGGCCCGACCCACTCGGAAGGCGTGGGCGATAGCACACAAAAATATGGGAATCGGGCGGAATTCTAGTTTTTTGGCCAAAAAATGAAAAAAATGAGGAACGATCATGGCTAGGTGGTGACTATGGTTCCTTAGGTCTTAATTGATGGCCCAAAATTTTTTTAGGCGATCCGAGACAGGCGGCCTGGCTCACTCGGAAGGCGTGGGCAATAGCACACAAAAATATGGTAATCGAGCGGAATTCTAGTTTTTTGGCCGAAAAACGCAATAAATGAGGAACGATCATAGCGGGGCGGTGACTATGGTTCCTTAGGTCATATTTGATGGCCCGGAAAAATATTAGGCGATAGGGGTCCGGAGGTCCCGGGACCACTCGGAAGGCATGGGCTATAACACATAAAAAGGCGGAATTCTAGTTGTTTGGCCGAAAAACGCAAACAATGAGGAACAATCATGGAGGGGTGGTTACTATGGTTCCTTAGGTCGTATTTGATGGCCCAGAAAAGTTTTAGGTGATCGGGGTTCGGGGTTCCCGGGACCCCTTGGAAGGCGTGGGCTAAAGCACATGAAAATATGGAAATCGCGCGAAATTCTAGTTTTTTGGCTGAAAAAATTCCGCTCGATTCCCATATTTTCGTGTGCAATACCCACGCATTCCGAGTGGTCCCGGGAGCCGCGGACCCCGATCGCCTAAAAAATTTCCTGGCCATCAAATACGACCTAAGGAACCATAGTATCCGCCCCGCCATGATCGTTCCTCATTTTTTGCGTTTTTCGGCCAAACAACTAGAATTACGCGCGATTCCCATATTTTTGTGTGTTATAGCCCACGCCTTCTGAGTGGTCCCGGGACCTCCGGACCCTTATCGCCTAATATTTTTCCGGACTATCAAATAAGACCAAAGGAACCATAGTCACCGCCCTGCTAAGATCTTTCCATATTTTTTGCATGTTACTGAAAAAGACCTAGAATTTCGCCCGATTCCCATATTTTCATGTGCTATACCCACGCATTCCGAGTGGTGCCAAGAGCCGCGGACCCCGATCGCCTAAAAATTTTCCGGGTAATCAAATACGACCTAAGAAACCATAGTATCCGTCCCGCCATGATCGTTCCTTATTTTTTGCATTTTTCGGCCAAACAACTAGAATTCCACGCGATTCCCATATTTTTATGTGTTATAGCCCACACCTTCCAAGTGGTCCCGGGACCTCCGGACCCCTATCGCCTAAAATATTTCCGGACTATCAAATACTACCTAAGGAACCATAGTATCCGCGACGCCATGATCGTTCATCATTTTTTGCGTTTTTCGGCCAAACAACTAGAATTCCGCGCGTCTCCATATTTTTGTGTGTTATAGCCCACTCCTTCCGAGTGGTCCCGGGACCTCAGGGCCCCTATCTCCTAAAATTTTTCTGGACTATCAAATATGACCTAAGGAACCATAGTCACCGCCCAGCCATGATCATTCCTCATTTGTTGCGTTTTTCGGCGAAAAAACTAGAATTCTGCCCGATTACAATATTTTTATGTGCTATTGCCCACCCTTCCTAGTGGTTCCGGGACCCCCGGACCCCGATCGCCTAAAAAATTTCCGGGCCGTCAAATACGACCTAAGGAACCATAGTAACCTCCCCGCCGTCATCGTTTCTCATTTTTTGCATTTTTCGACCAAAAAACTAGAATTACGCCCGATTCCCATATTTTCGTGTGCTATACCCACGCCTTCCAAGTGGTCCGGGGAGCCGCGGACCCTGATCGCCTAAAATTTTTTCGGACTATCAAATATGACCTAAGGTACCATAGTCACCGCCCCACCATGATCGTTCCAAATGCTTTGCATTTGTTGGCCAAAAAACTAGAACTCTGCGCGATTTGCATATTTTCGTGTGCATAGCTTACGCCTTCCAAGTGGTCCCGGGACCTCCGGACCCCTATCGCCTAAAATTTTTCCGGACTATCAAATACTACCTAAGGAACCATAGTATCCGCGACGCCATGATCGTTCATCATTTTTTATGTTTTTCAGCCAAACAACTAGAATTCCGCGCGTCTCCATATTTTTGTGTGTTATAGCACACACCTTCCGAGTGGTCCCGGGACCTCAGGACCCCTATCGCCTAAAATTTTTCTGGACTATCAAATATGACCTAAGGAACCATAGTCACCGCCCAGCCATGATCATTCCTCATTTGTTGCGTTTTTCGGAGAAAAAACAAGAATTCTGCCCGATTACAATATTTTTACGTGCTATTGCCCACCCTTCCCAGTGGTTCCGGGACCCCCGGACCCTGATCGCCTAAAAAATTTCCGAGCCATCAAATACGAACTAAGGAACCATAATAACCTCCCCGCCGTCATCGTTTCTCATTTTTTGCATTTTTCGGCCAAAAAACTAGAATTACGCCCGATTCCCATATTTTCGTGTGCCATACCCACGCCTTCCAAGTGGTCCGGGGAGCCGCGGACCCTGATCGCCTAAAATATTTCCGGACTATCAAATACGACCTAAGGTACCATAGTCACTGCCCCACCATGATCGTTCCAAATGCTTTGCATTTGTTGGCCAAAAAACTAGAACTCCGCGCGATTTGCATATTTTCGTGTGTTATAGCTTACGCCTTCCGAGTGGTCCCGGGTGCCTTGGACCCCGATCGCCTAAAATTTTTCCGGACTATCAAATACAACCTAAGGAACCATAGTCACCGCCCCGCCATGATCGTTCCTCATTTATTGCATTTTTTGGCCAAAAAACTAGAATTTCGCTCGATTACCATATTTTTGTGTACTATTGCCCACGCCTTCCGAGTGGGCCGGGCCGCCGGACTCGGATCGCCTAAAAACATTTCGGGCCATCAATTAGTACCTAAGGAACCATAGTCACCGCCTCGCCATGATCGTTCCTCATTTTTTGCATTTTTTGGCCAAACAACTAGAATTCCGACCGATCCCCATATTTTTGTGTTCTATCACCCACGCCTTCCGAGTATGTCGGGCCCCCCGGAGCCGGATCGCCTAAAAATTTTCCGGACAATCAAAAATGACCTAAGGAACCATAGTCACCGCCCCGCCATGATCGTTCCTAGTCTTTTGCGTTTTTCAATCAAAAAACCATAGTCACCGCCCCGCCACGGTCGTTCCTCATTTATTGCGTTTTTCGGCCAAAAAACTAGTATTCCGCTCGATTATCATATTTTTGTGTGCTATTGCCCACGCCTTCCGAGTGGGCCAGGACGCCGGACTCGGATCGCCTAAAAAATTTTCGGGCCATCAATTAGGACCTAAGGAACCATAGTCACCACCTCGCCACGATCGTTCCTCGTTTTTTGCATTTTTTGGCTAAAAAACTAGAATTCCGCCCGATTCCCATATTTTTGTGTGCTATCGCCCACGCCTTCCGAGTGGGCCGGGCCGCCCAGAGCCGGATCGCCTAAAAATTTTTCGGACTATCAAATACGACCTAAGGAACCATAGTCACCGCCCCGCCATGATCGTTCCTAGTCTTTTGCGTTTTTCAATCAAAAAACCATAGTCACCGCCCCGCCATGATCGTTCCTCATTTATTGCGTTTTTCGGCCAAAAAACTAGAATTCCGCTCGATTATCATATTTTTGTGTGCTATTATCCACGCCTTCCGAGTGGGCCAGGCCGCCGGACTCGGATCGCCTAAAAAATTTTCGGGCCATCAATTAGGACCTAAGGAACCATAGTCACCGCCTCGCCATGATCGTTCCTCATTTTTTGCTTTTTTTGGCCAAAAAACTAGAATTCCGCCCGATTCCCATATTTTTGTGTGCTATCGCCCACGCCTTCCGAGTGGGCCGGGCCGCCCGGAGCCGGATCGCCTAAAAATTTTCCGTACTATCAAATACGACCTAAGGAACCATAGTCACCGCCCCACCATGATCGTTCCTAGTCTTTTGCATTTTTCAGCCAAAAAACTAGAATTCCGCGCGATTTCCATATTTTTGTGTGCTTTAGCCCACGCCTTCCAAGGGGTCCCAGGAACCCCGAACCCCGATAGCCTAACAATTTTTCGGGCCATCAAATACGACCTAAAGAACCATAGTCACCACCCCGCCATGATCGTTTCTCATTTTTTGCGTTTTTCGGCCAAACAACTAGAATTCCGCACGATTCCCATATTTTCGTGTCCTATAGCCCACGCCTTCCGAGTGGGCCGTGCCCCCCCGCACTCGGATCACCTAAAATGTTTTTGGGCAATCAAATAAGACCTAAGGAACCATAGTCACCTTCACGCCATGATCGTTTCTCATTTTTTGCATTTTTCAGCCATAAAACTAGAATTCCGCATGATTTCCATATTTTCGTGTGCTTTAGCCCACGCCTTCCAAGGGGTCCCGGGAACACCGATTGCCTAAAACTTTTCCGGGCCATAAAATATGACCTAAAGAACCATAGTATCCGCCCCGCCATGATCGTTCCTTATTTTTTGCGTTTTTCGGCCAAACAACTGGAATTCCGCGCGATTCCCATATTTTCGTGTGCTATAGCCCACGCCTTCCGAGTGGGCCGTGCCCCCCGCACTCGGATCACCTAAAACGTTTTTGGGCAATAAAATAAGACCTAAGGAACCATAGTCACCTTCATGCCATGATCGTTTCTCATTTTTTGCATTTTTCAGCCAAAAAACTAGAATTTCGCACGATTTCCATATTTTCGTGTGCTTTAGCCCACGCCTTCCAAGGGGTCCCGGGAACTCCGATTGCCTAAAACTTTTCCGGGCCATAAAATATGACCTAAGGAACCATAGTATCCGCCCCGCCATGATCGTTCCTTATTTTTTGCGTTTTTCGGCCAAACAACTAGAATTCCGCGCGATTCCCATATTTTCGTGTGCTATAGCCCACGCCTTCTGAGTGGGCCGTGCCCCCCGCTGGATCTCCTAAAAAGTTTTTGGGCCATCAAATAAGACCTAAGGAACCATAGTCACCTTCCCGCCATGATCGTTTCTCATTTTTTGCATTTTTCGGCCAAACAGCTAGAATTCCGCGCGATTCCCATATTTTCGTGTGCTATAGCTCACGCTTTCCGAGTGGGCCGTGCCCCCCGCACTCGGATCACCTAAAAAGTTTTTGGGCCATCAAATAATACCTAAGAAACAATAGTCACCTTCCCGCCATGATCGCTTCTCATTTTTTGCATTTTTCGGCTAAACAACTAGAATTCCGTCCAATTCCCATATTTTTGTGTGCTATCGCCCACGCCTTCCGAGTGGGCCGGGCCGACCGGAGCCGGATCGCCTAAAAATTTTCCGGACTATCAAATACGACCTAAGGAACCATAGTCACCGCCCCGCCATGATCGTTCCTAGTCTTTTGCGTTTTTCAATCAAAAAACCATAGTCACCGCCCCTCCATGATCGTTCCTCATTTATTGCGTTTTTCGGCCAAAAAACTAGAATTCCGCTCGATTATCATATTTTTGTGTGCTATTGCCCACGCCTTCCGAGTGGGCCAGGCCGCCGGACTCGGATCACCTAAAATATTTTCGGGCCATCAATTAGGACCTAAGGAACCATAGTCACCGCCTCGCCATGATCGTTCCTCATTTTTTGCATTTTTGGCCAAAAAACTAGAATTCCGCCCGATTCCCATATTTTTGTGTGCTATCTCCCACGCCTTCCGAGTGGGCCGGGCCGCCCGGAGCCGGATCGCCTAAAAATTTTTCGGACTATCAAATATGACCTAAGGAACCATAGTCACCGCCCCACCATGATCGTTCCTAGTCTTTTGCATTTTTCAGCCAAAAAACTAGAATTCCGCGCGATTTCCATAGTTTCGTATGCTTTAGCCCACGCCTTCAAAGGGGTCCCGGGAACCCCGAACCCCGATAGCCTAAAAATTTTCCGGGCCATCAAATACGACCTAAAGAACCATAGTCACCACCCCGCTATGATCGTTCCTCATGTTTTGCGTTTTTCGGCCAAACAACTAGAATTCCGCGCGATTCCCATATTTTCGTGTGCTATAGCCCACGCATTCCGAGTGGGCCGTGCCCCCCGCACTCGGATCACCTAAAACGTTTTTGTGCCATCACATAAGACCTAAGGAACCATAGTCACCTTCACGCCATGATCGTTTATCATTTTTTGCATTTTTCAGCCAAAAACTAGAATTCCGCGCGATTTCCATATTTTTGTGTGCTTTAGCCCACGCCTTCCAAGGGGTCCCGGGAACCCCGAACCCCGATTGCCTAAAACTTTTCCGGGCCATAAAATATGACCTAAGGAACCATAGTATCCGCCCCGCCATGATCGTTCCTTATTTTTTGCGTTTTTCGGCCAAACAACTAGAATTCCGCCTGATTCCCATATTTTCGTGTGCTTTAGCCCACGCCTTCCAAGGGGTCCCGGGAAGCCCGAAACCCGATCGTCTAAAAATTTTCCGGGCCATCAAATATGACCTAAGGAACCATAGTATTCGCCCCGCCATGATTGTTCCTTATGTTTTGCGTTTTTCGGCCAAACAACTAGAATTCCGCGCGATTCCCATATTTTCGTGTGCTATAGCCCACGCTTTTCGAGTGGGCCGTGCCCCCCGCACTCGGATCACCTAAAAAGTTTTTGGGCCATTAAATAAGACCTAAGGAACAATAGTCACCTTCCCGCCATGTTCGTTTCTCATTTTTTGCATTTTTCGGCTAAACAACTAGAATTCCGCCCGATTCCCATATTTTCGTTTGCTATACTGACGCCTTACAATTGGTCCCGGGTCTCCGGACCCCTATCGCCTAAAATTTTTCCGGACTATCAAATAAGACCTAAGGAACCATAGTCACCGCCCAGCCATGATCGTTCCTTATTTTTTGCATTTTTCAGCCAAACAACTAGAATTCTGTGCGATTCCCATATTTTTGTGTGCTATCGCCCACGCCTTCCGAGTGGGTCGGGCCCCCCGGAGCCGGATCGCCTAAAAATTTTCAGGACTATCAAATACGACCTAAGGAACCAAAGTCACTGCCCCGCCATGATCGTTCCTAGTCTTTTGCATTTTTCAGCCAAAAAACTAGAATTCCGCGCGATTTCCATATTTTTGTGTGCTAAAAGCCCACGCCTTCCAAGGGGTCCCGGGAACCCTGAACCCCGATCGCCTAAAAATTTTCCGGGCCATCAAATATGACCTAAGGAACCATAGTATACGCCCCGCCATGATCGTTCCTTATTTTTTGTGTTTTTCGGCCAAACAACTAGAATTCCGCCCGATTCCCATATTTTCGTGTGCTATAGCCCACGCCTTCCGAGTGGGACGTGCCCCCCGCACTCGAATCACCTAAAAAGTTTTTGAGCCATCAAATAAGACCTAAGGAACCATAGTCACCTTCTCGCCATGATCGTTTCTCATTTGTTGCATTTTTCGGCCAAACAACTAGAATTCCGCCCGATTCCCATATTTTCGTGTCCTTTTGCCCACGCCTTCCAAGGGGTCCCGGGAACCCCGAACCCCGATCGCCAAAAAGTTTTCGGGCCATCAAATATGACATAAGGAACCATAGTATCCTTCACTCCATGATCGTTCCTTATTTTTTGCGTTTTTCAGCCAAACAACTAGAATTCCGCGCGATTCCAATATTTTCGTGTGCTATAGCCCACGCTTTCCGAGTGGGCCGTGCCCCCCGCACTCGGATCACCTAAAAAGTTTTTGGGCCATCAAATAAGACCTAAGGAACAATAGTCATCTTCCCGCCATGATCGTTTCTCATTTTTTGCATTTTTCGGCTAAACAACTAGAATTCCGCCCGATTCCCATATTTTCGTGTGCTATACCGACGCCTTACAAGTGGTCCCGGGTCTCCGGACCCCTATCGCCTAAAATTTTTTCGGACTATCAAATAAGACCTAAGGAACCATAGTCACTGCCCAGCCATGATCGTTCCTTATTTTTTGCATTTTTCAGCCAAAAAACTAGAATTCTGTGCGATTCCCATATTTTTGTGTGTTATCGCCCACGCCTTCTGAGTGGGTCGGGCCCCCCGGAGCCGGATCGCCTAAAAATTTTCAGGACTATCAAATACGACCTAAGGAACCATAGTCACCGCCCCGCCATGATCGTTCCTAGTCTTTTGCATTTTCAGCCAAAAAACTAGAATTCCGCACGATTTCCATATTTTCGTGCGTTAAAAGCCCACGCCTTCCAAGGGGTCCCGGGAACTCTGAACCCCGATCGCCTAAAAATTTTCCGGGCCATCAAATATGACCTAAGGAACCATAGTATATGCCCCGACATGATCGTTCCTTATTTTTTGCGTTTTTCGGCCAAACAACTAGAATTTCGCGCGATTCCCATATTTTCGTGTGCTATAGCCCACGCCTTCCGAGTGGGACGTGCCCCCCGCACTCGGATCACCTAAAAAGTTTTTGGGCCATCAAATAAGACCTAAGGAACCATAGTCACCTTCCCGCCATGATCGTTTCTCATTTTTTGCATTTTTCGGCCAAACAACTAGAATTCCGCCCGATTCCCATAATTTCGAGTGCTTTAGCCCACGCCTTCCAAGGGGTCCCGGGAACCCCGAACCCCGATCGCCTAAAAATTTTCCGGGCCATCAAATATGACATAAGGAACCATAGTATCCTTCCCGCCATGATCGTTCCTTATTTTTTGCGTTTTCCGGCCAAACAACTAGAATTTCGCGCGATTCCCATATTTTCGTGTGCTATAGCCCACGCTTTCCGAGTGGGCCGTGCCCCCCGCACTCGGATCACCTAAAAAGGTTTTGGGCCATCAAATAAGACCTAAGGAACAATAGTCACCTTCCCGCCATGATCGTTTCTCATTTTTTGCATTTTTCGGCTAAACAACTAGAATTCCGCCCGATTCCCATATTTTCGTGTGCTATACTAACGCCTTACAAGTGGTCCCGGGTCTCCGGACCCCTATCGCCTAAAATTTTTCCGGACTATCAAATAAGACCTAAGGAACCATAGTCACCGCCCAGCCATGATCGTTCCATATTTTTTGCATTTTTCGGCCAAACAACTTGAATTCCGCGCAATTCCCATATTTTTGTGTGCTATCGCCCACGCCTTCCGAGTGGGTCGGGCCCCCGGATCCGGATCGCCTAAAAATTTTCAGGACTATCAAATACGACCTAAGGATCCATAGTCATCGCCCCGCCATGATCGTTCCTAGTCTTTTGCATTTTTCAGCCAAAAAACTAGAATTCCGCGCGATTTCCATATTTTCGTGTGCTTTAGCCCACGCCTTCCAAGGGGTCCCGGGAACCCCGAACCCCGATCGCCTTAAAATTTTCCGGGCCATCAAATACGACCTAAGGAACCATAGTATACACCCCGCCATGATCGTTCCTAGTCTTTTGCGTTTTTCAATCAAAAAACCATAGTCACCGCCCCGCCATGATCGTTCCTCATTTATTGCGTTTTTCGGCCAAAAAACTAGATTTCCGCTCGATTATCATATTTTTGTGTGCTATCGCCCACGCCTTCCGAGTGGGCCGGGCCGACCGGAGCCGGATCGCCTAAAAATTTTTCGGACTATCAAATACGACCTAAGGAACCATAGTCACCGCCCCGCCATGATCGTTCCTAGTCTTTTGCGTTTTTCAATCAAAAAACCATAGTCACCGCCCCTCCATGATCGTTCCTCATTTATTGCATTTTTCGGCCAAAAAACTAGAATTCCGCTCGATTATCATATTTTTGTGTGCTATTGCCCACGCCTTCCGAGTGGGCCAGGCCGCCGCACTCGGATCACCTAAAATATTTTCGGGCCATCAATTAGGACCTAAGGAACCATAGTCACCGCCTCGCCATGATCGTTCCTCATTTTTTGCATTTTTTGGCCAAAAAACTAGAATTCCGCCCGATTCCCATATTTTTGTGTGCTATCTCCCACGCCTTCCGAGTGGGCCGGGCCGCCCGGAGCCGGATCGCCTAAAATTTTTCCGGACTATCAAATATGACCTAAGGAACCATAGTCACCGCCCCACCATGATCGTTCCTAGTCTTTTGCATTTTTCAGCCAAAAAACTAGAATTCCGCGCGATTTCCATAGTTTCGTATGCTTTAGCCCACGCCTTCAAAGTGGTCCCGGGAACCCCGAACCCCGATAGCCTAAAAATTTTCCGGGCCATCAAATACGACCTAAAGAACCATAGTCACCACCCCGCCATGATCGTTCCTCATGTTTTGCGTTTTTCGGCCAAACAACTAGAATTCCGCGCGATTCCCATATTTTCGTGTGCTATAGCCCACGCATTCCGAGTGGGCCGTGCCCCCCGCACTCGGATCACCTAAAACGTTTTTGTGCCATCACATAAGACCTAAGGAACCATAGTCACCTTCACGCCATGATCGTTTCTCATTTTTTGCATTTTTCAGCCAAAAACTAGAATTCCGCGCGATTTCCATATTTTTGTGTGCTTTAGCCCACGCCTTCCAAGGGGTCCCGGGAACCCCGAACCCCGATTGCCTAAAACTTTTCCGGGCCATAAAATACGACCTAAGGAACCATAGTATCCGCCCCGCCATGATCGTTCCTTATTGTTTGCATTTTTCGGCAAAACAACTAGAATTCCGCCTGATTCCCATATTTTCGTGTGCTTTAGCCCACGCCTTCCAAGGGGTCCCGGGAAGCCCGAACCCCGATCGCCTAAAAATTTTCCGGGCGATCAAATACGACCTAAGGAACCATAGTATTCGCCCCGCCATGATTGTTCCTTATGTTTTGCGTTTTTCGGCCAAACAACTAGAATTCCGCGCGATTCCCATATTTTCGTGTGCTATAGCCCACGCTTTCCGAGTGGGCCGTGTCCCCCGCACTCGGATCACCTAAAAAGTTTTTGGGCCATTAAATAAGACCTAAGGAACAATAGTCACCTTCCCGCCATGTTCGTTTCTCATTTTTTGCATTTTTCGGCTAAACAACTAGAATTCCGCCCGATTCCCATATTTTCGTCTGCTATACTGACGCCTTACAATTGGTCCCGGGTCTCCGGACCCCTATCGCCTAAAATTTTTCCGGACTATCAAATAAGACCTAAGGAACCATAGTCACCGCCCAGCCATGATCGTTCCTTATTTTTTGCATTTTTCAGCCAAACAACTAGAATTCTGTGCGATTCCCATATTTTTGTGTGCTATCGCCCACGCCTTCCGAGTGGGTCGGGCCCCCCGGAGCCGGATTGCCTAAAAATTTTTAGGACTATCAAATACGACCTAAGGAACCAAAGTCACTGCCCCGCCATGATCGTTCCTAGTCTTTTGCATTTTTCAGCCAAAAAACTAGAATTCCGCGCGATTTCCATATTTTCGTGTGCTTTAGCCCACGCCTTCCAAGGGGTCCCGGGAACCCCGAACCCCGATCGCCTTAAAATTTTCCGGGCCATCAAATACGACCTAAGGAACCATAGTATACACCCCGCCATGATCGTTCCTAGTCTTTTGCGTTTTTCAATCAAAAAACCATAGTCACCGCCCCGCCATGATCGTTCCTCATTTATTGCGTTTTTCGGCCAAAAAACTAGATTTCCGCTCGATTATCATATTTTTGTGTGCTATCGCCCACGCCTTCCGAGTGGGCCGGGCCGACCGGAGCCGGATCGCCTAAAAATTTTTCGGACTATCAAATACGACCTAAGGAACCATAGTCACCGCCCCGCCATGATCGTTCCTAGTCTTTTGCGTTTTTCAATCAAAAAACCATAGTCACCGCCCCTCCATGATCGTTCCTCATTTATTGCATTTTTCGGCCAAAAAACTAGAATTCCGCTCGATTATCATATTTTTGTGTGCTATTGCCCACGCCTTCCGAGTGGGCCAGGCCGCCGCACTCGGATCACCTAAAATATTTTCGGGCCATCAATTAGGACCTAAGGAACCATAGTCACCGCCTCGCCATGATCGTTCCTCATTTTTTGCATTTTTTGGCCAAAAAACTAGAATTCCGCCCGATTCCCATATTTTTGTGTGCTATCTCCCACGCCTTCCGAGTGGGCCGGGCCGCCCGGAGCCGGATCGCCTAAAATTTTTCCGGACTATCAAATATGACCTAAGGAACCATAGTCACCGCCCCACCATGATCGTTCCTAGTCTTTTGCATTTTTCAGCCAAAAAACTAGAATTCCGCGCGATTTCCATAGTTTCGTATGCTTTAGCCCACGCCTTCAAAGTGGTCCCGGGAACCCCGAACCCCGATAGCCTAAAAATTTTCCGGGCCATCAAATACGACCTAAAGAACCATAGTCACCACCCCGCCATGATCGTTCCTCATGTTTTGCGTTTTTCGGCCAAACAACTAGAATTCCGCGCGATTCCCATATTTTCGTGTGCTATAGCCCACGCATTCCGAGTGGGCCGTGCCCCCCGCACTCGGATCACCTAAAACGTTTTTGTGCCATCACATAAGACCTAAGGAACCATAGTCACCTTCACGCCATGATCGTTTCTCATTTTTTGCATTTTTCAGCCAAAAACTAGAATTCCGCGCGATTTCCATATTTTTGTGTGCTTTAGCCCACGCCTTCCAAGGGGTCCCGGGAACCCCGAACCCCGATTGCCTAAAACTTTTCCGGGCCATAAAATACGACCTAAGGAACCATAGTATCCGCCCCGCCATGATCGTTCCTTATTTTTTGCATTTTTCGGCAAAACAACTAGAATTCCGCCTGATTCCCATATTTTCGTGTGCTTTAGCCCACGCCTTCCAAGGGGTCCCGGGAAGCCCGAACCCCGATCGCCTAAAAATTTTCCGGGCGATCAAATACGACCTAAGGAACCATAGTATTCGCCCCGCCATGATTGTTCCTTATGTTTTGCGTTTTTCGGCCAAACAACTAGAATTCCGCGCGATTCCCATATTTTCGTGTGCTATAGCCCACGCTTTCCGAGTGGGCCGTGTCCCCCGCACTCGGATCACCTAAAAAGTTTTTGGGCCATTAAATAAGACCTAAGGAACAATAGTCACCTTCCCGCCATGTTCGTTTCTCATTTTTTGCATTTTTCGGCTAAACAACTAGAATTCCGCCCGATTCCCATATTTTCGTCTGCTATACTGACGCCTTACAATTGGTCCCGGGTCTCCGGACCCCTATCGCCTAAAATTTTTCCGGACTATCAAATAAGACCTAAGGAACCATAGTCACCGCCCAGCCATGATCGTTCCTTATTTTTTGCATTTTTCAGCCAAACAACTAGAATTCTGTGCGATTCCCATATTTTTGTGTGCTATCGCCCACGCCTTCCGAGTGGGTCGGGCCCCCCGGAGCCGGATTGCCTAAAAATTTTTAGGACTATCAAATACGACCTAAGGAACCAAAGTCACTGCCCCGCCATGATCGTTCCTAGTCTTTTGCATTTTTCAGCCAAAAAACTAGAATTCCGCGCGATTTCCATATTTTCGTGTGCTAAAAGCCCACGCCTTCCAAGGGGTCCCGGGAACCCTGAACCCCGATCGCCTAAAAATTTTCCGGGCCATCAAATATGACCTAAGGAACCATAGTATACGCCCCGCCATGATCGTTCCTTATTTTTTGTGTTTTTCGGCCAAACAACTAGAATTCCGCGCGATTCCCATATTTTCGTGTGCTATAGCCCACGCCTTCCGAGTGGGACGTGCCCCCCGCGCTTGAATCACCTAAAAAGTTTCTGGGCCATCAAATAAGACCTAAGGAACCATAGTCACCTTCTCGCCATGATCGTTTCTCATTTGTTGCATTTTTCGGCCAAACAACTAGAATTCCGCCCGATTCCCATATTTTCGTGTCCTTTAGCCCACGCCTTCCAAGGGGTCCCGGGAACCCCGAACCCCGATCGCCTAAAAATTTTCCGGGCCATCAAATATGACATAAGGAACCATAGTATCCTTCACGCCATGATTATTCCTTATTTTTTGCGTTTTTCGGCCAAACAACTAGAATTCTGCGCGATTCCAATATTTTCGTGTGCTATAGCCCACGCTTTCCGAGTGGGCCGTGCCCCCCGCACTCGGATCACCTAAAAAGTTTTTGGGCCATCAAATAAGACCTAAGGAACAATAGTCACCTTCCCGCCATGATCGTTTCTCATTTTTTGCATTTTTCGGCTAAACAACTAGAATTCCGCCCGATTCCCATATTTTCGTGTGCTATACCGACGCCTTACAAGTGGTCCCGGGTGTCCGGACCCCTATCGCCTAAAATTTTTCCGGACTATCAAATAAGACCTAAGGACCCATAGTCACTGCCCAGCCATGATCGTTCCTTATTTTTTGCATTTTTCAGCCAAAAAACTAGAATTCTGTGCGATTCCCATATTTTTGTGTGCTATCGCCCACGCCTTCCGAGTGGGTCGGGCCCCCCGGAGCCGGATCGCCTAAAAATTTTCAGGACTATCAAATACGACCTAAGGAACCATAGTCACCGCCCCGCCATGATCGTTCCTAGTCTTTTGCATTTTTCAGCCAGAAAACTAGAATTCCGCACGATTTCCATATTTTCGTGTGTTAAAAGCCCACGCCTTCCAAGGGGTCCCGGGAACTCTGAACCCCGATCGCCTAAAAATTTTCCGGGCCATCAAATATGACCTAAGGAACCATAGTATACGCCCCGCCATGATCGTTCCTTATTTTTTGCGTTTTTCGGCCAAACAACTAGAATTCCGCGCGATTCCCATATTTTCGTGTGCTATAGCCCACGCCTTCCTAGTGGGACGTGCCCCCCGCACTCGGATCACCTAAAAAGTTTTTGGGCCATCAAATAAGACCTAAGGAACCATAGTCACCTTCCCGCCATGATCGTTTCTCATTTTTTGCATTTTTCGGCCAAACAACTAGAATTCCGCCCGATTCCCATATTTTCGTGTGCTTTAGCCCACGCCTTCCAAGGGGTCCCCGGGAACCCCGAACCCCGATCGCCTAAAAATTTTCTGGGCCATCAAATATGACATAAGGAACCATAGTATCCTTCCCGCCATGATCGTTCCTTATTTTTTGCGTTTTCCGGCCAAACAACTAGAATTCCGCGCGATTCCCATATTTTCGTGTGCTATAGCCCACGCTTTCCGAGTGGGCCGCGCCCCCCGCACTCGGATCACCTAAAAAGGTTTTGGGCCATCAAATAAGACCTAAGGAACAATAGTCACCTTCCCGCCATGATCGTTTCTCATTTTTTGCATTTTTCGGCTAAACAACTAGAATTCCGCCCGATTCCCATATTTTCGTGTGCTATACTAACGCCTTACAAGTGGTCCCGGGTCTCGGGACCCCTATCGCCTAAAATTTTTCCGGACTATCAAATAAGACCTAAGGAACCATAGTCACCGCCCAGCCATGATCGTTCCATATTTTTTGCATTTTTCGGCCAAACAACTAGAATTCCGCGCAATTCCCATATTTTTGTGTGCTATCGCCCACGCCTTCCGAGTGGGTCGGGCCCCCGGATCCGGATCGCCTAAAAATTTTCAGGACTATCAAATACGACCTAAGGATCCATAGTCATCGCCCCGCCATGATCGTTCCTAGTCTTTTGCATTTTTCAGCCAAAAAACTAGAATTCCGTGCGATTTCCATATTTTCGTGTGCTTTAGCCCACGCCTTCCAAGGGGTCCCGGGAACCCCGAACCCCGATCGCCATAAAATTTTCCGGGCCGTCAAATACGACCTAAGGAACCATAGTATACGCCCTGCCATGATCGTTCCTAGTCTTTTGCGTTTTTCAATCAAAAAACCATAGTCACTGCCCCGCCATGATCGTTCCTCATTTATTGCGTTTTTCGGCCAAAAAACTAGATTTCCGCTCGATTATCATATTTTTGTGTGCTATTGCCCACACCTTCCGAGTGGGCCAGGCCGCCGGAATCGGATCGCCTAAAAACTTTTCGGGCCATCAATTAGGACCTAAGGAACCATAGTCACCGCCTAGCCGTGATCGTTCCTCATTTTTTGCATTTTTTGGCCAAATAACTAGAATTCCGCCCGATTCCCATATTTTTGTGTGCTATCGCCCACGCCTTCCGAGTAGGCCAGGCCGCCCGGAGCCGGATCGCCTAAAAATTTTCCGGACTATCAAATACGACCTAAGGAACCATAGTCACCGCCCCACCATGATCGTTCCTAGTCTTTTGCATTTTTCAGCCAAAAAACTAGAATTCCGCGCGATTTCCATATTTTCGTGTGCCTTAGCCCACGCCTTCCAAGGGGTCCCGGGAACCCCGAACCCCGATCGCCTAAAACTTTTCCGTGCCATCAAATACGACCTAAGGAATCATAGTATCCGCCCCGCCATGATCGTTCCTCATTTTTTGCGTTTTTCGGCCAAACAACTAGAATTCCGCGCGATTCCCATATTTTCGTGTGCTATAGCCTACACCTTCCGAGTGGGCCGTGCCCCCGCACTCGGATCACCTAAAAAGTTTTTGGGCCATCAAATAAGACCTAAGGAACCATAGTCACCTTCACGCCATGATCGTTTCTCATTTTTTGCATTTTTCAGCCAAAAAACTAGAATTCCGCGCGATTTCCATATTTTCGTGTGCTTTAGCCCACGCCTTCCAAGGGGTCCCGGGAACCCCGAACCCCGATTGCCTAAAACTTTTCCGGGCCATAAAATACAACCTAAGGAACCATAGTATCCGCCCCGCCATGATCGTTCCTTATTTTTTGCATTTTTCGGCCAAACAACTAGAATTTTGCGCGATTCCCATATTTTCGTGTGCTATAGCCCACGCCTTCCGAGTGGGCCGTGCCCCCCGCTGGATCACCTAAAAAGTTTTTGGGCCATCAAATAAGACCTAAGGAACCATAGTCACCTTCCCACCATGATCGTTTCTCATTTTTTGCATTTTTCGGCCAAACAACTAGAATTCCGCCCGATTCCCATATTTTCGTGTGCTTTAGCCCACGCCTTCCAAGGGTTCCCGGGAACCCCGAACCCCGATCGTCTAAAAATTTTCAGGGCCATCAAATACGACCTAAGGAACCATAGTATTCGCCTTGCCATGATTGTTCCTTATGTTTTGCATTTTTCGGCCAAACAACTAGAATTCCGCGCGATTCCCATATTTTCGTGTGCTATAGCCCACGCTTTCCGAGTGGGTCGTGCCCCCCGCACTCGGATCACCTAAAAAGTTTTTGGGCCATCAAATAAGACCTAAGGAACAATAGTCACCTTACCGCCATGATCGTTTCTCATTTTTTGCATTTTTCGGCTAAACAACTAGAATTCCGCCCGATTCCCATATTTTCGTGTGCTATACCGATGCCTTACAAGTGGTCCCGGGTCTCCGGACCCCTATCGCCTAAAATTTTTCCGGACTATCAAATATGACCTAAGGAACCATAATCACCGCCCAGCCATGATCGTTCCTTATTTTTTGCATTTTTCGGCCAAACAACTAGAATTCCGTGCGATTCCCATATTTTTGTGTGCTATCGCCGACGCCTTCCGAGTAGGTCGGGCCCCCCGGAGCCGGATCGCCTAAAAATTTTCAGGACTATCAAATACGACCTAAGGAACCATAGTCACCGCCCCTCCATGATCGTCCTAGGCTTTTGCATTTTTCAGCCAAAAAACTAGAATTCCGCGCGATTTCCATATTTTCGTGTACTTTAGCCCACGCCTTCCAAGGGGTCCCGGGAACCCCGAACCCCGATCGCCTAAAAATTTTCAGGGCCATCAAATATGACCTAAGGAACCATAGTATACGCCCCGCCATGATCGTTCCTTATTTTTTGCGTTTTTCGGCCAAACAACTAGAATTCCGCGCGATTCCCATATTTTCGTGTGCTATAGCCCACGCCTTCCGAGTGGGACGTGCCCCCCGCACTCGGATCACCTAAAAAGTTTTTGGGCCATCAAATAAGACCTAAGGAACCATATTCACCTTCCTGCCATGATCGTTTCTCATTTTTTGCATTTTTCGGCCAAACAACTAGAATTCCGCCCGATTCCCATATTTTCGTGTGCTTTAGCCCACGCCTTCCAAGGGGTCCCGGGAACCCCGAACCCTGATCGCCTAAAAATTTTCCGGGCCATCAAATATGACATAAGGAACCATAGTATCCTTCCCGCCATGATCGTTCCTTATTTTTTGCGTTTTTCGGCCAAACAACTAGAATTCCGCGCGATTCCCATATTTTCGTGTGCTATAGCCCACGCCTTCCGAGTGGGCCGTGCCCCCTGCACTCGGATCACCTAAAAAGTTTTTAGGCCATCAAATAAGACCTAAGGAACCATAGTCACCTTCACGCCATGATCGTTTCTCATTTTTTGCATTTTTCAGCCAAAAAACTAGAATTTCGCGCGATTTCCATATTTTCGTGTGCTATACCGACGCCTTACAAGTGGTCCCGGGTCTCCGGACCCCTATCGCCTAAAACTTTTCCGGACTATCAAATAAGACCTAAGGAACCATAGTCACCGCCCATCCATGATCGTTCCTTATTTTTTGCGTTTTTCGGCCAAACAACTAGAATTCCGCGCGATTCCCATATTTTTGTGTGCTATCGCCCACGCCTTCCGAGTGGGTCGGGCCCCCGAAGCCGGATCGCCTAAAAATTTTTCGGACTATCAAATACGACCTAAGGAACCATAGTCACCGCCCCGCCATGATCGTTTCTTATTTTTTGCGTTTTTCGGCCAAACAACTAGAATTCCGCGCGATTCCGATATTTTTGTGTGCTATCGCCCACGCCTTCCGAGTGGGTCAGGCACCCCGGAGCCGGATCGCCTAAAAATTTTCCGGACTATCAAATACGACCTAAGGAACCATAGTCACCGCCCCACCATGATCGTTCCTAGTCTTTTGCATTTTTCAGCCAAAAAACTAGAATTCCGCGCGATTTCCATATTTTCGTGTGCCTTAGCCCACGCCTTCCAAGGGGTCCCGGGAACCCTGAACCCCGATCGCCTAAAACTTTTCCAGGCCATCAAATACGACCTAAGGAATCATAGTATCCGCCCCGCCATGATCGTTCCTTATTTTTTGCGTTTTTCGGCCAAACAACTAGAATTCCGCGCGATTCCCATATTTTCGTGTGCTATAGCCCACGCCTTCCGAGTGGTTCGTGCCCCCCGCACTCGGATCACCTAAAAAGTTTTTGGGCAATCAAATAAGACCTAAGGAACCATAGTCAACTTCCCGCCATGATCGTTTCTCATTTTTTGCATTTTTCGGCCAAAAAACTAGAATTCCGCCCAATTTCCATATTTTCGTGTGCTTTAGCCCACGCCTTCCAAGGGGTCCCGGGAACCCCGAACCTCGATCGCCTAAAAATTTTCTTGGCCATCAAATATGACCTAAGGAACCATAGTATTCTTCCCGCCATGATCGTTCCTTATTTTTTGCGTTTTTCGGCCAAACAACTAGAATTCCGCGCGATTCCCATATTTTCGTGTGCTATAGCCCACGCCTTCCGAGTGGGCCGTGCCCCCCGCACTCGGATCACCTAAAAACTTTTTGGGCCATCAAATAAGACCTAAGGAACCATAGTCACCTTCCCGCCATGATCGTTTCTCATTTTTTGCATTTTTCAGCCAAAAAACTAGAATTCCGCGCGATTTCTATATTTTCGTGTGCTTTAGCCCACGCCTTCCAAGGGGTCCCGGGAACCCCGAACCCCGATCGCCTAAAACTTTTCCGGGCCATAAAATACGACCTAAGGAACCATAGTATCCGCCCCGTCATGATCGTTCCTTATTTTTTGCGTTTTTCGGCCAAACAACTAGAATTCCGTGCGATTCCCATATTTTCGTGTGCAATAGCCCACACCTTCCGAGTGGGCCGTGCCCCCCGTACTCGGATCACCAAAAAGTTTTTGGGACATCAAATAAGACCTAAGGAACAATAGTCACCTTCCCGCCATGATTGTTTCTCATTTTTTGCATTTTTAGGCAAAACAACTAGAATTCCGCCCGATTCCCATATTTTCGTGTGCTATACCGATGCCTTACAAGTGGTCCCAGGTCTCCGGACCCCTATCGCCTAAATTTTTCCGGACTATCAAATAAGACCTAAGGAACCATAGTCACCGCCCAGCCATGATCGTTCCTTATTTTTTGCGTTTTTCGGCCAAACAACTAGAATTTCGCGCGATTCCCATATTTTTGTGTGCTATCGCCCATGCCTTCCGAGTGGGTCGGGCCCCCCGGAGCCGGATCGCCTAAAAATTTTCCGGACTATCAAATACGACCTAAGGAACCATAGTCACCGCCCCGCCATGATCGTTTCTTATTTTTTTCATTTTTCGGCCAAAAAACTAGAATTCCGCGCGATTTCCATATTTTCGTGTGCTTTAGCCCACGCCTTCCAAGGGGTACCGGGAACCCCGAACCTCAATCGCCTAAAAAATTTCCGGGCCATAAAATATGACCTAAGGAACCATAGTATCTTCCCCGCCATGATCGTTCCTTATTTTTTGCGTTTTTCGGCCAAACAACTAGAATTCCGCGCGATTCTCATATTTTCGTGTTCTATAGCCCACGCCTTCCGAGTGGGCCGTGCCCCCCGCACTCGGATCACCTAAAAAGTTTTTGGGCCATCAAATAAGACCTAAGGAACCATAGTCACCTTCCCGGCATGATCGTTTCTCATTTTTTGCATTTTTCGGCCAAACAACTAGAATTCCCCCCGATTCCCATATTTTCGTGTACTTTAGCCCATGCCTTCCAAGGGGTCCCGGGAACCCCGAACCCCGATCGCCTAAAAATTTTCCGGGCCATCAAATACGACCTAAGGAACCATAGTATTCGCCCCGCCATGAATGTTCCTTATTTTTTGCGTTTTTCGGCCAAATAACTACAATTCCGCGCGATTCCCACATTTTCGTGTGCTATAGCCCACGCCTTCCGAGTGGGCCGTGCCCCCCGCACTCGGATCACCTAAAAAGTTTTTGGGCCATCAAATAAGACCTAAGGAACAATAGTCACCTTCCCGCCATGATCGTTTCTCATTTTTTGCATTTTTCGGCTAAACAACTAGAATTTCGCCCGATTCCCATATTTTCGTGTGCTATACTGACGCCTTACAAGTGGTCCCGGGTCTCCGGACCCCTATCGCCTAAAATTTTTCCGGACTATCAAATAAGACCTAAGGAACCATAGTCACCGCCCAGCCATGATCGTTCCTTATTTTTTGCGTTTTTCGGCCAAACAACTAGAATTCCGCGCGATTCCCATATTTTTGTGTGTTATCGCCCACGCCTTCCGAGTAGGTCAGGCCCCCCGGAGCCGGATCGCCTAAAAATTTTCCGGACTATCAAATACGACCTAAGGAACAATAGTCACCTTCCCGCCATGATCGTTTCTCATTTTTTGCATTTTTCGGCAAAACAACTAGAATTCCGCCCGATTCCCATATTTTCGTGTGCTATACCGACGCCTTACAAGTGGTCCCAGGTCTCCGGACCCCTATCGCCTAAAATTTTTCCGGACTATCAAATAAGACCTAAGGAACCATAGTCATCGCCCAGCCATGATCGTTCCTTATTTTTTGCGTTTTTCGGCCAAACAACTAGAATTTCGCGCGATTCCCATATTTTTGTGTGCTATCGCCCATGCCTTCCGAGTGGGTCGGGCCCCCGGAGCCGGATCGCCTAAAAATTTTTCGGACTATCAAATACGACCTAAGGAACCATAGTCACTGCCCCGCCATGATCGTTTCTTATTTTTTACATTTTTCGGCCAAAAAACTAGAATTCCGCACGATTTCCATATTTTCGTGTGCTTTAGCCCACTCCTTCCAAGGGGTCCCGGGAACCCCGAACCTCGATCGCCTAAAAAATTTCCGGGCCATAAAATACGACCTAAGGAACCATAGTATCCTCCCCGCCATGATCGTTCCTTATTTTTTGCGTTTTTCGGCCAAACAACTAGAATTCCGCGCGATTCCCATATTTTCGTGTGCTATAGCCCACGCCTTCCGAGTGGGCCGTGCCCCCCGTACTCGGATCATCTAAAAAGTTTTTGGGCCATCAAATAAGACCTAAGGAACCATAGTCACCTTCCCGCCATGATTGTTTCTCATTTTTTGCATTTTTCGGCCAAACGATTCCCATATTTTCGTGTGCTATACCCACG
This sequence comes from Nicotiana tomentosiformis, assembly GCF_000390325.3. Classification (NCBI taxonomy): domain Eukaryota; kingdom Viridiplantae; phylum Streptophyta; class Magnoliopsida; order Solanales; family Solanaceae; genus Nicotiana; species Nicotiana tomentosiformis. The sequence goes on from NW_027174593.1 coordinate 430,128, forward strand.
CCTTACAAGTGGTCCTGGGTCTCCAGACCCCTATCGCCTAAAATTTTTCTGGACTATCAAATAAGGCCTAAGGAACCATAGTCACCGCCCAGCCATGATCGTTCCTTATTTTTTGCATTTTTCGGCCAAACCACTAGAATTTCGCGCGATTCCCATATTTTTGTGTGTTGCCTTCCGAGTGGTCCCGGGACCTCCTGACCCCTATCGCCTAAAATTTTTCCGGACTATCAAATACGACCTAAGGAACCATTGTATCCGCCCCGCCATGATCGTTCCTCTTTTTTTGCGTTTTTCGGCCAAACAACTAGAATTCTGCGCGATTCCTATATTTTTGTGTGTTATAGCCCACGCCTTCCGAGTGATCCCGGGACCTCCGGACCCCTATCGCCTAATATTTTTCTGGACTATCAAATAAGACCAAAGGAACCATAGTCACCACCCTGCCAAGATCTTTCCACATTTTTTGCATGTTATTGAAAAAGACCTAGAATTTCGGCCGATTTCCATATTTTCGTGTGCTAAATCCACGCTTTCCGAGTGGTCCCAAGAGCCGCGAACCCCGATCGCCTAAAATTTTTTCGGGAAATCAAATACGACCTTAGGAACCATAGTATCCGCCTCGCCATGATTGTTCCTTATATTTTGCGTTTTTCGGCCAAACAACTAGAATTCCGCGCGATTCCCATATTTTTGTGTGTTATAGCCCACACCTTCCGAGTGGTCCCGGGACCTCAGGACCCCTATCGCCTAAAATTTTTACGGACTATCAAATATGACCTAAGGAACCATAGTCACCGCCCAGCCATGATCATTCCTCATTTATTGCATTTTTCGGCCAAACAACTAGGATTTAGCTCGATTACCATATTTTTTTGTGCTATTGCCCACGCCTTCCGAGTGGGCCGGGCCGCCAGACTCGGATCGCCTAAAAGATTTTCGGGCCATCAATTAGGACCTAAGGAACAATAGTCACCGCCCCGCCATGATCGTTCCTCATTTATTGCATTTCTCGGCCAAAAAACTACAATTCCGCTCGATTACCATATTTTTGTGTGCTATTGCCCACACCTTCCGAGTGGTCCCGGGACCTCCTGACCCCTATCGCCTAAAATTTTTCCGGACTATCAAATACGACCTAAGGAACTATAGTATCCGCCCCGCCATGATCGTTCCTCTTTTTTTGCATTTTTCGGCCAAACAACTAGAATTCTGCGCGATTCCCATATTTTTGTGTGTTATAGCCCACGCCTTCCGAGTGGTCCCAGGACCTCCGGACCCCTATCGCCTAATATTATTCCAGACTATCAAATAATACCAAAGGAACCATAGTCACCACCCTGCCAAGATCTTTCCACATTTTTTGCATGTTACTGAAAAAGACCTAGAATTTCGCCCGATTCCCATATTTTCGTGTGCTATACCAACGCATTCCGAGTGGTCCCAAGAGCCGCGGACCCCGATCGCCTAAAAATTTTCCGGGCAATCAAATACGACCTAAGGAACAATAGTATCCACCCCGCCATGATCGTTCCTTATTTTTTGCGTTTTTCGGCCAAACAACTAGAATTCCGCGCGATTCCCATATTTTTGTGTGTTATATCCCACACCTTCCGAGTGGTCCCGGGACCTCAGGACCCCTATCGCCTAAAATTTTTCGGACTATCAAATATGACCTACGGAACCATAGTCACCGCCCAGCCGTGATCATTCCTCATTTGTTGCGTTTTTCGGCCAAAAAGCTAGAATTCCGCCCGATTACAATATTTTTGTGTGCTATTGCCCACCCTTCCCGGTGGTTCCGGTACCCCCGGACCTCGATCGCCTAAAATTTTTCCGGGCCGTCAAATATGACCTAAGGAACCATAGTAACCGCCCCGCCATCATCGTTTCTCATTTTTTGCATTTTTCAGCCAAAAAACTAGAATTACGCCCGATTCCCATATTTTCGTGTGCTATACCCACGCCTTCCAAGTGGTCCGGGGAGCCGCGGACCCTGATTGCCTAAAATTTTTTCGGACTATCAAATACGACCTAAGATACCATAGTCACTGCCCCACCATGATCGTTCCAAATGCTTTGCATTTTTGGCCAAAAAATTAGAACTCCGCGCGATTTGCATATTTTCGTGTGCTATAGCTTACGCCTTCCGAGTGGTCCCGGGAGCCTTGGACCCCGTTCGCCTAAAATATTCTGGGCCATCAAATAAGACCTAAGGAACCATAGTCACCGCCTCACCATGATCGTTCCTCATTTATTGCATTTTTTGGCCAAAAAACTAGAATTTCGCCCGATTCTCATATTTTCGTGTGCTATACCCACGCCTTACAAGTGGTCCCGGGTCTCCGGACCCCTATCGCCTAAAATTTTTCCGGACTATCAAATAAGACCTAAAGAACCATAGTCACCACCCAGCCATGATCGTTCCTTATTTTTTGCATTTTTCGGCCAAACAACTAGAATTCCGCGTGATTCCCATATTTTTGTGTGTTATAGCCCACGCCTTCCGAGTGGTCCCGGGACCTCCTGACCCCTATCGCCTAAAATTTTTTCGGACTATCAAATACGACCTAAGGAACCATAGTATCCGCCCCGCCATGATCATTCCTCTTTTTTTGCGTTTTTCGGCCAAACAACTAGAATTCTGCGCGATTCCCATATTTTTATATGTTATAGCCCACGCCTTCCGAATGGTCCCGGGACCTACGGACGCCTATCGCCTAATATTTTTCCGGACTACCAAATAATACCAAAGGAACTATAGTCACCACCCTACCAAGATCTTTCCACATTTTTTGCATGTTACTGAAAAAGACCTAGAATTTCGCCCAATTCCCATATTTGCGTGTGCTATACCCACGCATTCCGAGTGGTCCCAAGAGCCGCGGACCCCGATCGCCTAAAGTTTTTCCGGGCAATCAAATACGACCTAAGGAACCATAGTATCCGCCCCGCCATGATCGTTCCTTATTTTTTGCGTTTTTCGGCCAAACAACTAGAATTTCGCACGATTCCCATATTTTTGTGTGTTATAGCCCATGCCTTCCGAGTGGTCCCGGGACCTCCTGACCCCCTATCGCCTAAAATTTTTCCGGGCCATCAAATACGACCTAAGGAACCATAGTAACCACCCCGCCATGATCGTTCCTCATTTTTTGCGTTTTTCGGCCAAACAACTAGAATTCCGCGCGATTCCCATATTTTTGTGTGTTATAGCCCACGCCTTCCGAGTGGTCCCGGGACCTCCTGACCCCTATCGCCTAAAATTTTTCCGGACTATCAAATACGACCTAAGGAACCATAGTATCCGCCCCGCCATGATCGTTCCTCATTTTTTGCGTTTTTCGGCCAAACAACTAGAATTCCGCGCGATTCCCATATTTTTGTGTGTTATAGCCCACGCCTTCCGAGTGGTCCCGGGACCTCCGGACCCCTATCGCCTAATATTTTTCCAGACTATCAATTAAGACCAAATGAACCATAGTCACCACCCTGCCAAGATCTTTCCACATTTTTTGCATGTTATTGAAAAACACCTAGAATTTCGCCCGATTCCCATATTTTCGTGTGCTATACCCACGGATTCCGAGTGGTCCCAAGAGCCGCGGACCCCGATCGCCGAAAATTTTTACGGACAATCAAATACGACCTAAGGAACCATAGTATCCACCCCGCCATGATCGTTCCTTATTTTTTGCATTTTTCGGCCAAACAACTAGAATTTCGCGCGATTCCCATATTTTTGTGTGTGATAGCCCACACCTTCCGAGTGGTCCCGGGACCTCAGGACCCCTATCGCCTAAAATTTTTCCGGACTATCAAATATGACCTAAGGAACCATAGTCACCGCTCAGCCATGATCATTCCTCATTTGTTGCGTTTTTTGGCCAAAAACTAGAATTCCGCTCGATTACAATATTTTTGTGTGCTATTACCCACCCTTCCCAGTGGTTCCGGGACCCCCAGACCCCGATCGCCTAAAATTTTTCCGGGCCGTCAAATACGACCTAAGGAACCATAGTAACCGCCCCGCCATCATCGTTTCTCATTTTTTGCATTTTTCGGCCAAAAAACTAGAATTACGCCCGATTCTCATATTTTCGTGTGCTATACCCACGCCTTCCAAGTGGTCCGGGGAGCCGCGGACCCCGATCGCCTAAAATTTTTCCGGACTATCAAATACGACCTAAGGTGCCATAGTCACCTCCCCACCATGATCGTTCCAAATGCTTTGCATTTTTTGGCCAAAAAACTAAACTCCGCGCGATTTGCATATTTTCGTGTGCTATAGCTTACGTCTTCCGAGTGGTCTCGGGTGCCGTGGACCCCAATCGCCTAATATTTTTCGGGCCATCAAATAAGACCTAAGGAACCATAGTCACCGTTCCGCCTTGATCGTTCCTCATTTATTGCGTTTTTCAGCCAAAAAACTAGAATTTCGCTCGATTACCATATTTTTGTGTGCTATTGCCCACGTCTTCCGAGTGGGCCGGGCCGCCGGACTCGGATCGCCTAAAAACTTTTCGGGCCATCAATTAGGACCTAAGGAACCATAGTCACCGCCTCGCCATGATCGTTCCTCATGTTTTGCTTTTTTTGGCCGAAAAACTAGAATTCCGCCCGATTCCCATATTTTTGTGTGCTATCGCCCACGCCTTCCAAGTGGGTCGGGCCCCCGGAGCCGGATCGCCTAAAAATTTTCCGGACTATCAAATACGACCTAAGGAACAATAGTCACCGCCCCGCCATGATCGTTCCTAGTCTTTTGCATTTTTCAGCCAAAAAACTAGAATTCCGCGCGATTTCCATATTTTCGTGTGCTTTAGCCCATGCCATCCAAGGGGTCTCGGGAACCCCGAACCCCGATCGCCTAAAAATATTTCGGGGAATCAAATACGACCTAAGGAACCATAGTATCCGCCCTGCCATGATCGTTCCTTATTTTTTGCGTTTTTCGGGCAAACAACTAGAATTTCGCGCGATTCCCATATTTTCGTGTGCTATAGCCCACTCCTTCCGAGTGCGCCGTGCCCCCCGCACTCGGATCACCTAAAAAGTTTTTGGGCCATAAAATAAGACCTAAGGAACCATAGTAACCACCCCGCCATGATCGTTCCTCATTTTTTGCGTTTTTCGGTCAAACAACTATAATTCCAGGCGATTCCCATATTTTTGTGTGTTATAGCCCACGCCTTCCGAGTGGTCACGGGACCTCCTGACCCCTATAGCCTAAAATTTTTCCGGACTATCAAATATGACCTAAGGAACCATAGTATCCGCCCCGCCATGATCGTTCCTCTTTTTTTGCGTTTTTCGGCCAAAATACTAGAATTTCGCTCGATTCCCATATTTTTGTGTGTTATAGCCCACGCCTTCCGAGTGGTCCCGGGACCTCCGGACCCCTATTGCCTAATATTTTTCCGGACTATCAAATAAGACCAAAGGAACCATAGTCACCACCCTGCCAAGATCTTTCCACATTTTTTGCATGTTACTGAAAAAGACCTAGAATTTCGCCCGATTCCCATATTTTTGTGTGCTATACCCACGCATTCCGAGTGGTCCCAAGAGTCGCGGACCCCGATTGGCTAAAATTTTTCCGGGCAATCAAATACGACCTAAGGAACCATAGTATCCGCCCCGCCATGATCGTTCCTTATTTTTTGCGATTTTCTGCCAAACAACTAGAATTCCGCGCGATTCCCATATTTTTGTGTGTTATAGCCCACACCTTCCGAGTGGTCCC